>NC_063057.1:2257956-2315456 GCF_018812025.1 Megalobrama amblycephala
GTTCATGTATGTTAACTTTCAGGTCATCTATATTCGCTAGCATACTTCTAAAAGATGATTTAGAAATATATGTATTTATATTTCATTTAAAAGTTTTTTTCTTATTGTATAAACTGACTAAAAATATTGATTGGACATATAAAGATTTGAATTCTATCAAATTCTCTTTACATGTATATGTGTGAGTATGTATGTGTATGTGTGTATATATGTATATACACACACCGATCAGGCATAACATTTTGACCACCTTCCTAATATTGTGTTGGTCCGACTTTTTCTGCCAGAACAGCCCTGACCCGTCGAGGCATGGACTCCTCTGGACCCCTGAAGGTGTGCTGTCGTATCTGACACCAATATGTGAGCAGCAGATCCTTTAAGTCCTGTAAGTTGTGAGGTGGAGCCTCCATGGATCGGACTTGTTTGTTCAGCACATCCCACAGATGCTCCGTTGGATTGAGATCTGGGGAATTTGGAGGCCAAGTCAACACCTCAAACTCGTTGTTGTGCTCCTCAAACCATTCCTGAACCATTTTTGCTTTGTGTCAGGAGCATTATCCTGCTGAAAGAGCCACAGCCACCAGGGAATACCGTTTCCATGAAAGGGTGTACATGGTTTGCAACAAAGCTTAGGTAGGTGGTACGTGTCAAAGTAACATCCACATGGATGGCAGGACCCAAGGTTTCCCAGCAGAGCATTGCCCAAAGCATCACACTGCCTCCGCCGGCTCGCCTTCTTCCCATAGTGCATCCTGGTGCCATGTGTTCCCCAGGTAAGCGATGCACACGCACCCGGCCATCCACGTGATTCATCAGACCAGGCCACCTTCTTCCATTGCTCCGTGGTCCAGTTCTGATGCTCACGTGTCCACTGTTGGCTCTTTCGGCGGTGGAGAGGGGTCAGCATGGGCACCCTGACTGGTCTGCAGCTATGCAAACTGCGATGCACTGTGTATTCTGACACCTTTCTATCAGAACCAGCATTAACTTCTTGAGCAACTTGAGTTACAGTAGCTCATCTGTTGGATCGGACCACACGGACCAGCCTTCGCTCCCCACATGCATCACTGAGCCTTGTCCACCCATGACCCTGTCGCCGGTTCACCACTGTTCCTTCCTTGGAGCACTTTTGATAGATACTGACCACTGCAGACCGGGAACACCCCACAAGAGCTGCAGTTTTGGAGATGCTCTGACCCATTTGGCCCTTGTCAAACTCACTCAAATCCTTACGCTTGAACATTTTTCCTGCTTCTAACACATCAACTTTGAGAACAAAATGTTCACTTGCTGCCTGATATATCCACCCACTAACAGGTGCCGTGATGAAGAGATGATCAGTGTTATTCACTTCACCTGTCAGTGTATATTTAATTTTATATATCACTGAAATCTGAATATAATGTTTCTTTGCACAGACAATATTTACATTTTTGTATGACCAAATTCAGCTTTTGCGCTGGCAATTAGGAAATTTTTGCTACTGTACCTTTAAGTCATCCATATGTACATATCTTTGTTTAACTTATCTCTTTGTATGTGAAATGAGTATCAACATTGAGTATTGACATTTAAACATGGCCACCAATTGTCATGCCGTCTGATCAAGCTCATGTTTGCAGTTTAGTTTCAATAAATATTTTGGGTGGACTGGGAAGTAACTTTTCAGTCCTGTTTTCCATGTGTCAGTATCTCAGTCCCACCCTCCCTGCGGGAGCAGAGTACAATAGGGTGAAAGTCAGCAAAGATATTATTCTGCCTGAGCTGAATAATTCACTAACACAAAACTATTTATCCACACAAGTCCTCTGGAAACACACAGGAGCAAGGCCAGATATACAGTACACACTACAGGCTACAGACGTCCTTCATGGATGACTCGAGGGAGGGACATTCATTTATATTTTATCACGTCAAACGCTTTCGTCCGTGACTGACGTGTCTCCGGCTAAATCTGTGTGGTTCGTTTCATCTGTGCTGCGTTTCACATTTCTGGAAGCACTTAAAAGTCTTTTACCCCCAGAGACACTAGATGGCAGCCCAAGACATCAAAAGCAGCGTTTTTTTTTTATGTAAATGCAACTCTCACAAGCCATTTGAATATGTAATTCTGATACTGTATGTGAACACTTTTATAATTCTACAGCATGAAAAAAATGAAAAGCATTACATATAACCATAAACTAAAGCAATAAGACGAGGCTGAAAACATTCATATTCACACCTCAATCAGAGCAAAATCAAACTGCTATTGGCATGAAGTGTTATAGATAGTGGCATTTTAGCACCAATTTTGTATTATTTATTCATAATATGTTTATTTTTATAGCTTTATATTAAACTTTAACATGGGCATTGTATATGCCATTCCAAGCATACGTAATATGCTATACTAAATTGATTATTGTATGTAAGCAGTTTTCTTTTCAGCCTTACTTTCTCTCTCTCTCTTCTCTCAGGTGTCTGCTGCTCCTCTGACAGTCGACCTTTTCTCCCCGAGTCTCTGCTGTAATCTGTCTCTCTGAGAGGCAGCAGTTGTGCCAGATAGCTTTATTTCTGCAGTCTGAAGCAGCAAATGGATTACACATTCAATTAACACACAAGCCCTCCTGCGCTCGCATCCTCACGGCCAATTTACACCGCAACAATACAGCACGTCTTAACAACAACATTATTCATTTACAGCAGCAGTTGTCAACCTTTCATGACCTGGGGTCCCTCACACTGACAAACAAATATATATATATATATATATATATATATATATATATATATATACACAGGTGCTTATATTCTTTTTAATTATAATATTCTAATTAATAACATAATTTAGAAATACAGGTTTTTTTCATCAATCTGCCCACAGACCCCCTTGCAGTACCTTCATGTGCCCCTAGGGGTCTGTAAACCTCCTGTTAAAAACTTTGGCTTTACAGGATGAAATTAAGTTTGTGACTAATAACTCTGAACTGCAAAAGTGTGACAAAATCACACCTGTTCACTCCGAGCCTGCAGCAAACAGGCAGAGGTGTGTAGTAATATCTCCTGAGCGACAGAAAATCTGGAACACGGCTGTGCTTGGAATAAAACCGCAGCTTAGTGCGTACTGCATACTGCTTACTATTTTTAGTATGTGAAACAGTAATACAGTATGCATTAGCTATGGAAAATATTTTAAACTGTTGTTACATGACACAACATTGACTGTTACATCTTAGAAATAAATATTGCATTTGCATAAAAGGTGCAATTATTTTAAGTTGTAGTTAATTTTATATAAAATGTCTTAACTTTTGGCAGCCTGATCAAATAATCACTCAAATAGAAAAAAATTAAAATGTTAAATTCCAACATTCTAAATATTCTAAATAATTCTCTAAATTCTAAATATTACACTAAAAAAAGATAATGTTGAAACAATTTTCACTCCGAAATTGCTAGTAAATTTCACAAATAATTACAAAGAAATGGCAAGTAACACAGTGAATTAAACATGAAATTTTGAATTATTTACAACTGCATTTTAATAGTGTATTGTAAGTCATTTGTCACACTGGAAATGGGGTATTGTATCCCGTGCAGTGTGCGTGTATACTGCACATATAGCAATGTAGTAGGCCATCCGTAATTTCCATGCATATAGAACATTTACACAATATACTGTACTGTGCATATTGCTAAAATAGCAAGAGTTGTATTCTAGAATGCTTTTCCAATGTCGCTCGTTGCCTAAGGTGCATGTGTTTCAGTGCTATTGGTTGATTTATACAGAGCCGTCACTGCCTTCTGGCTCTTCTACTAACAGTCGGCATGTCGATTCCAGTCCACTGAAGGTTGAACTCAAACACAACTCCAGAGCGAAGGCTTTGGCACAGTCTGATGGCACTGCATCTTCCAGGTGGAAGGCATTTGAGTGAGCGCATTTCATGCAACATTAAAGAGACTGCAATCAGTCCAAAGTGCTCAAAGTTCCTTCTGGATCTAACAGAGGTTTGAAGGAAAAGTTCTCCCTGAAATCAATGTTCTGTCATCATTTTCTCCTCATGCCCTTCCGGATTTGACTATCATAGTCATAGTCAAATTATAGATTATAGCTGAAAATTTAGTAAATTGAGAATCACGATTTTCTGTTTAAAATAGAGATCATAATTCTCCCATGATTCTGAACAACTAAATAAAATAGCATTTAATTTACTAGAGGTTCTGACAACATGTTAATTGCTGCAGTCTATTTAAAATACATAAAACTTTTTTTTTAAATGGTTTGAGTGAATGATTAAATGACTCATTCATCAAGACTTCACCTGCTTCAGCAGTTTTTGTGAATCTCTTCAACAAATGATTCAATGACTCATAAAGATTTTACTTGCTTAAGCGTTTTTTGCAAATCTCTTTAATGAATGATTCAATGACTCACTCATAAAGACTTCAGTTGCTTCAGCGGTTCTTGCGCATCTCTGGAATTAATGATTCAATGACTCACTCATAAAGACTTCGGTTGCTTCAGCCTTTTTTTGTGAATCTCTTGAATGAATAATTCAATAAAAAAATAACAGTCATTTGTCGCCACCTACTGGTGTAATGATGTAATTGGTACAATTGTTATTTGAAGTGTCAAGTTACTTTCAAAAGATGATTTACTGTATTTTGATCGCTACTGTAGACATCAGTGTTTATATCTGTTTATAAACTTTTATCCCATTCTGTAATCATTTGAATTATTGTAAGACAGAAATAATGATACTGTGTGGTTGAAAATACTTTTTCATACCGATACATGACAACGGCTTTCTCTGTATCAGCGGCAGCACAAACGCAGGTCTGAATGTTCGCTGTGATCATACTTGTTAAATGATTAATAGACATAGAGCCGAATCATTGTCATTTAGGAGTAAGATCTCATGGGAGTTTGAATCGAGATTGCAATCTTTTTAACAATTAATTGCACAATAATTTTGTTGGAAGACCTGTCCCTTTAAGTGTGCATTACATTATTAGAAGGTTAGTTAGTTGCTGCTTCTGGTGTATATGGAGGACATGCATCAGACTGTTCAGTATGCATCGTTCACATGCCTGTATCTATTTTTGACTATCCTTCACTCGCCTAAAGGTTATATGACTCCACAAAACAGGCTAGAGTTCTTGTCAGCTGTAGGACCCGTTTCATTATTTCCTCGCTAATTGTGCTGTTCTGTTCTGTCTCGGTTCTCACATCTTTTTTTCTCCCTCAAATCTTGATGGAAAGTTCTTAATCTCAGTAAGGGCACTGCAGTGTCATTGTGCATTCTGTTCACAATTCACAGAGGGAAGCTCGCTTTGGTGTAGACTAGTGAAGTTCGATAGTATGAAATGGAAATGCTATATCATTAAAATATATATGTTATACTCTTCATATTTGTCTGTTGGATGAATATGTATTAATGTCAAACATTCATTATTACACATATTTGCATGCAAACACACAGCAGCCATTCAAATCACACTAGACACTGCAAAGGAATGCCATGGCAACAGCCTAGAACAGCCTAACAACCACATAGAAACCCTGTCAACGACCCAGCTCACCTTAGCAACCATATAACAACACCCTGACAATTACTCACAACACACTAACAACCACAAAGAAACCCTGCAACCAACTGCATAGCAACATCTTGGTAACTATTTAGAACACTGTAGCATCTGCATAGCAACAGGGTAAAATCACTAAGAACATTTTTGCATCCACAGAGTAGCATGTTATCAATCACCCAGCTCACCATAGCAACCATATAACAACACCCTGACAACTACACACAACACACTAGCAACTGCAGAGGAATTCCACGGAAACCACCTAAAACATTATTACAACCACATAGAAACCTCGGCAATGACCCACAACTGCATAGCAACATCTTGGCAACCACCTAGAACACTGTTGCTACATGCTAAAACCGCTAAGAACATTTTTGCAACTGCATAGCAACTCCCTAGCAACAACCCCGCTCACCTTAGCAACCATATAACAACACCTGGACAATTACACACTAACAACTACAAAGAAACCCTGGCAACCAACTGCATAGCAACATCTTGGTAACCACTTAGAACACTGTAGCAACTGCATAGCAACAGGGTAAAATCACTAAAAACATTTTTGCATCCACATAGTAGCATGTTATCAATCACCCAGTTCACCATAGCAACCATATAACAACACCCTGACAACTACACACAACACACTAGCAACTGCAGAGGAATTCCACGGAAACCACCTAAAACATTATTACAACCACATAGAAACCTCGGCAATGACCCACAACTGCATAGCAACATCTTGGCAACCACCTAGAACACTGTTGCTACATGCTAAAACTGCTAAGAACATTTTTGCAACTGCATAGCAACTCCCTAGCAACAACCCAGCTCACCTTAGCAACCATATAACAACACCTGGACAATTACACACAACACACTAACAACCACAAAGAAACCCTGGCAACCAACTGCATAGCAACATCTTGGTAACCACTTAGAACACTGTAGCAACTGCAAAGCAACAGGGTAAAATCACTAAGAACATTTTTGCATCCACAAAGTAGCATGTTATCAATCACCCAGCTCACCATAGCAACCATATAACAACACCCTGACAACTACACACAACACACTAGCAACTGCAGAGGAATTCCATGGAAACCACCTAAAACATTATTGCAACCACATAGAAACCTCGGCAATGACCCACAACTGCATAGCAACATCTTGGCAACCACCTAGAACACTGTTGCTACATGCTAAAACCGCTAAGAACATTTTTGCAACTGCACAGCAACTCCCTAGCAACAACCTAGCTCACCTTAGCAACCATATAACAACACCCTGACAACCACCCACAACACACTAGCAGCTGTAGGGAAATGCTAGGGCAGCAACCTGGAACACCCTAACAACCACATTGAAACCCTCGCAACCACATAGCAACTGCATAGCAACATCTTGGTAACCACCTAGAACAATGTAGTAACTGCATAGCAACAAATAAAAGCAACAATAAAACTGTTAAAACATTGTTGCAACCACATAACAACACCCTGACAACCACTCGCAATACACTAGCAAATGCAGAGGAATGCCATGGCAACCACCTAGAACACCCTGGCAACCAACAACAACCACATACTGTAGTTATCTATCTATTTGTCTATAGTTTATTATCTATATTTTCTTCTTTGAATAAATGACTGTGTAATCATCTGTTCTGGCCATATTATATGTAGAAATGGAAAATTATCATCCCATAATAAGACGTATATGTCGTCTCATTTGTGCTGTCAGCGTTGTGATCACATTTCATGACAGGAATGAGAAGGAGCCTCCATCAATAATCGTTCACGTCGTTGTGTTTTCTCAAGCGTCATTACCCATCACTGTACATGTAAATATGACAGCGGCTGCAGTGCATCTTGGGTGCACAGCAGAGCTCCAATGAGATGTTTCCCTGTTAATGAGAATCCTTGTTGGTTCGTCGACTCACTGCTCTGGCTTTGGTGGCGACGCACGTTAGGACAGAGATAGAACCGCATGTATCCTTTATGACTTCGGTGACTTTCACAGTAAACTTGATTTATGTGTGTTGTAAAATTACTTTAGGACAAACGTCTGTCATTCAAGCTCTTCTACGTGATTCTGGTGCCCCACACCTTTAAGAGGTCATCTCATAGAAACTGGATTTCTCTTGTTCTTGTAATAAAAATGTTGGCATACTTTGACATTCACAGCACAGAGGTCCACCTAGAGCATTTATAAAAACTAAACCGGAAAAAATTCTCATTGAAAACTGTGTGTGTTACTATTTCACTAACTACATTTACATATTAACACTTATTCAGCAATTTAATTTGATGTAAGAGCCAATTCAGTACTGGTCAAAAAATGTAATATATATTAATATATATTAATTTAGATTACAGATTTGTTCTTTATTTAAAATAAATTAAATAAATAAATGTTTATTTATTAATAAAAATATTTTTTAATATATTTGAGTAAGTATTTAGTATATCCTACATTGATTCATTGATTCATTGATTAAAATGTATTCATGTTTTTTTCATATTAATGTATTTTTAAATCTAGTTTCTATAGCCAGTAGCAAAAACAACCTGTTTAATTTTTAATTGAATTGTATTTGTTTCCTTATTTGTTTCTTTGTTTTTTATTTAAAATATTTTTTGATTCAAATAAGTATTTAGTACATCCTACAATTTATTTATTGTTTGATTGATTATATAATATATATCATTTAATTATTGTATATCATACATAATTAGTATTTATGAATTATATATAATTGAATTGAATTTTATTTTTATTTATTATTATTTATTTTATATTTTATATTTATAAAAATATTTTTATTATTTTTAAATTTTATTTATTTTATTGTTTTGTTTCTTTATTTTTTATTTAAAATAAATGTAAAAAATAAATTTAAAAATATATATTTTTCTATTTATTTGAATAAGTATTTAGTATATCCTACAATTGATAGATTGATTGATTAAAATGTATTCATGTTTTTTTTATAGTATTTATTTTATATATTTCATATATTTCATGTATTTTTGAATCTTGTCTCTTAAGCCAATAGCAAAAACAACCTGTTTAATTTTTAGGATGAGAATTAGACAATAGAAAATATTAATGTGAAATCAAATCATACATACTTTTGCTACAAGAAACCTTGACTAACATTTTAAGAAGAATTTAGGAATTTAAGTAATGCTACAAAAGAGCAGAGTATGTTATTGAGTCGATGCCTTATTTTTATGAGAAGTATGTGTGAGATTTACATTCGCATTTGGCAAAGTGACTTGCGTTGGATTCAAGGTATACAGTTTATCAGTTCATGCGTTATACTCTACTGTAGGAGCTGCAGGAGTGGTTACGGCTAGATCGTGCGTTTGATGGAGTCAGACACGGATCTAGGTGGGCTCAGACTCACTGCATCACCCAGCGGACTCCTCTGTCCTGGAGGCAGAAAGACTCGCGGTTAGCCGCTCTGACATGAATGACAGTACAGAGGAGAACGCTGTCAGCTCAGATTTAGACGGGCTGCTTTACACGCTCTGATCTGAGACAGACACTGTTTTTGCGCCCATTAACCCTGAAATGAAATCAGCGTCAAGTAAATCACCGCTCCTCCTCTAACTTCTGCCTTTCAGGATGGAGACGGCTGAAGGTTGAGCTCTCCTGCCAGAGGAGGGAGAAATTACCAACTCAAAACTGAAAGACTGAAACACTCTCAGTCAGTGAAATCAATGTTTTTACTCCAGTGCCCCTCATGTAGTCCAGGACAACATTCAGAGACATTTCTGCTGTCCTTCTGCTGTAAACTTTATTCATCACCAGATACTAGGAGTGTCAGTCGATTTTAATAATAAATAATTATTTGAAAATAAGTTGTTATTTAAAAATATTTAAAAAAATAATATTAAATTCTTCAGTAGAACAAGTTGTTGAGAGGGCAGAGGTTTTTATTTATCTATTTATTTATATATTATAGGATATAGGTGTGTATATATATATATATATATATATATATATATATATATATATATATATACTATTTAGTATAGTAATTGTTAGTAATTTAGTAATTGTTATATAATTATAAATATAGTATATAATAAATAATTAATATTTATAAATAACATTTTAATTTGTTTCTTACGGAAGAGGATTAGGGCCAAGCAATAATAAAAAAATAAAACCATCTCGAGATTAAAGTTGTTAAATTTCGAGAAAAAAATTTGAGATAAAATGTTGAGAATAAAGTCATTAAATTATGAGAATAAAGTCATTAAATTATGAGAACAAATTCGTAATTTAACGAATTTGTTCTCGTAATTTAACAATTTTTTTCGCATAATTTAATGACTTTATTCTCAACATTTTATCCCAACTTTTTTCTCGAAATTTAACGACATTTTTCTTATAATTTAACAAATTTGTTCTTGTAATTTAATGACTTTTTTCTCGAAATTTAACGACATTTTTCTTATAATTTAACGAATTTGTTCTTGTAATTTAACGACTTTTTTCTCATAATTTAATGACTTTATTCTCAACATTTTATCTCGACTTTTTTTCTCGAAATTTAACGAGTTTTTTCTCGAAATTTAACAACTTTAATCTCGAGATGGTTTTATTTTTTTTATTATTGCTTGGCCCTAATCCTCTTCCGTAGTTTCTTTATTTTTTATAATGTAAAAAAATAAATGTTTATCTATTCATTTAAAATTTATAATAATAATAATATAGGATATACTAATTATGTATTTAGTATATCTTATAATATTTATTTATTTATTCATTCATTCATTCACTCATATGAATAATGTAAATATACATATCTAATTACTAAATATCTAATAAATAGTTTTTATTTTTTTATTTAATATAAAATTATATAATTAAATAAATATTGTATATAAAACATAATTAGTATTTATAAATTACATATAATTGAATTTGTTTAATTTTATATTGTATTTATTATTATTTATTTTATATTTTTATTTATACAAGTATTTATACTTTAATTTTTTTTAACCACAAGGCAATCCATTAACAATCACCAGAGAATAAGGTTCTTGATAAGAAGAGGATTGTTTGCTGAACCTGAAATGCTGCAAATATCCATTTATGTTTTTTTTTTATTTTGAAACTGTACATTAAATTGCATCTTAGATTGAAACAGGATATTGTTAATGGCACAACCTTTTTTTTTTTTCTTTTAACATGCGCCAGAATCATTCACAATAAGACCATAGATGTCAATTTAGATTTCATGTCGACTTCAATCTCCAAAGAATCATGTAGCCAACTCAAACATCCTATAATATAAACATAAAAGTATTAATAATATTCAAAGTATATAATGTAAATATAAAAGGGTTAATAAAATTGTTAATAATATATAAGTGTTGCACAGAACCATTGAAGAACTGGACTAAATATCAGCTAAATGTCAAATAAATCATTTTATAGTTATTAAGTTTATTTTCACTTCCAAAAACATCTGGATTTATTCAGGTCTCACTTGGTCTAATAGCATAAAATCTCCTTCTTCTCTGTCCTGAGGACTGATTTGAGAATACGAGTCAGTGTGATCTCTGACAGACATCAGATGATGATCATGACGGCGGTTGTTCCTCGTTAGCCGGAGGCGACGTGCGTCATGATTTCTGTAGTCCTGACCCGTATGACGGCATCACCTGTTCCGCAGAAAACGGGACAGAAAAGGGCAGCGCTGTCAGAGGAAATGTTCTACATCCATCCCACCATAAACGTGTGTGTGTGTGTGTGTGTGTTTAATGATCAAACGTGAAGGAGACATGAGAATGGATTAACAGACAGATGTTTTGTAATGGCATATTACTTTACTGTATGCCACAATGAGCTCAACCTGAACTCCCAGATCCAGTGTGATGAATGATATAAACCACAATTTTATTTTCACAAGGTTATTTTGCATTTTTTAATTCAGTTTTGTGTGAAAATAACGGTATATATTTTCAAATGAGGAGTAAAAAACATGTTTGAAATCACAGTAGATCGTTCATCATACTAGAAACGGCTGGTCAAGTTGAGTGAGCATTGCATTCTGGGAAACAGTATTCAACACGTTAAATACTGCACATTTGGACATGCAGTAAAGAGAGAATATTAACATTCTGTGAACAGCAGGGTTATTATAACTTAAACTAAAACCATGATTAAAAAATGTTACTTGAAATGAAATAAAATAAAATCAATAATAATACTTTTTTTTTTTTTAGCTAGTTGCTAAGGCAACTTTTCTCATTTTTATTTAATCTTGATGCACTTAAATAACTAAACCTGAAAGAAAAATGAATAAAAATTATCTTATGAGGCCCAAACCTGCGAAAACAAACAAACAATCAAATAATAAGAAAATATGACTTTATGGAACAAATATAATTCATTTGTAATTAAATTGAATCCTGAATGTAAAATAAAATATACAATATAAACACAAAAATAAATAAATACAATTAAATTAAATGTGAAGTATTAAAAGAAATTCTAAAAATAAATACAGAAAATGATAAATTAGGGAAAAAGTGATACAGAAGTAGAAATTAATGAAATAATTAAAAAATAATTATATTTGTTTTATCAAGGCAGTTATTTATTTGTTTTCCTATTATTCCATCCATCCATTTTATTTATTTATAACTTCAGGTTTGGGCCTCCACATAAAATAATAAAATTAAATAAAATTAAAAAAAATTAAATAAATTTTAAAAATAAATACAGAAAATGATAAATGAGGGAAAAAGTGATACAGAAGTAGAAATTAATGAAATAATTAAAAAGTATTTATATTTGTTTTATCAAGGCAGTTATTTATTTGTTTTCCTATTATTCCATCCATCCATTTTATTCATTTACAACTTCTTCAGGTTTGGGCCTCCATACTAAATATAGGAATATTTAAAAAATAAATAAAATAAATAAAATAAAATAAAAAATAATGAAAATAATGAAAATGGAAAATATAAAAATAAAAATCGTATATCTCAATGATACTAAAATATCAGTGGTGCACTGCAGAAATAGCAAGAGTTGTCCAGCAGTACACTATTACGAACACAAGCAGAGAAATAAATGCGAGAGAGGAGAAACATGAAGTGTGCAAACTAAGCAGTAGTTTGAGTGTTATTGCACGAAATCTCTATGTTTCTGTCAGGCATCTAGTGTTCTCCCTGCGAGTTTGTTTTTAAGAACAGCCCCGCTGAGAGAACATGAAAATGTGTGCGGTCCATTAGCATTCCCTCAGCGTGACGGCGGCGAGGCCCGTCCAGACCCGCTCTCAGCTTGACTGACAGCTAATACGTTTCGCTTTCGTCCATTCTAGCTTTGATTCAAATCTCTCCGGACTGTTTTCATTTCTAAGAGGGTAAATAACCAGAGATAAGTTAGGCAACATGGCAGTACATTTGGCTGGGGATTCGAACGCTGCAGCTTTAGCACCTCAAAGCCATGTATGGCTTTATTGTGTCCCTCCATCCCTCCAACAGCACTTGACAATAACGTTACAGGAGGTTATGATAGAGCGCCTTATGATAAAGAACATTGTGTCCATATCACGCTGAATATAAAGCGTATTTTGCCTTCAAAACAGCTTCAGTCATTCATGAAATCCTGTTGTGAAGTACATGCAGTGGGATATTGCACCATTCTTCAAGTAGAATAGCCTGTGGCTCTTTTAGAGATGAAGGAGGCTGAAATCTAGAATCTTTCAAAACCTGTGCTTCTTATTGTCAGACAATATAGTAGATGGATTTTGTCCATGTGCATAACAATTAAGGTGCCCCTAATATGGATTTTTGAAAATTACCTTTCAGTGTGTAATGTAGCTCTATGTGAACAGTCTGCAAAGTCTGCGAAAGAGTCGACTCTGAACCGCTTAAAGGTGCCCTCGAATGAAAAATTGAATTTATCTTGGCATAGTTAAATAACAAGAGTTCAGTACATGGAAATGACATACAGTGAGTCTCAAACTCCATTGTTTCCTCCTTCTTGAGTAAATCTCATTTGTTTAAAAGACCTCAGAAGAACAGGCGAATCTCAACATAACACCGACTGTTACGTAACAGTCGGGGTGTACGCCCCCAATATTTGCATATGCCAGCCCATGTTCCCAACATTATGAAAGGCATTAGACAAGGGCAGCCAGTAACATCTGGATCTGCACAGGTGAATCATGGTAAGCAAGAACAACAGCGAAAAATGGCAGATGGAGCGATAATAACTGACATGATCCATGATATCATGATACTTTTAGTGATATTTGTAAATTGTCTTTCTAAATGTTTCGTTAGCATGTTGCTAATGTACTGTTAAATGTGGTTAAAGTTACCATCGTTTCTTACTGTATTCACGGAGACAAGACCCGTCGCTATTTTCATTATTAAACACTTGCAGTCTGTATAATTCATAAACACAACTTCATTCTTTATAAATCTCTCCAACAGTGTAGCATTAGCCGTTAGCCACGGAGCACAGCCTCAAATTCATTCAGAATCAAATGTAAACAATATAACAGTATACAATACTCACATAATCCGACGCATGCATGCCGCATGCATGACGAACACTTTGTAAAGATCCATTTGAGGGATATATTAGCTGTGTAAACTTTGTTTATGCACTGTTTAAGGCAAGTGCGAGCTCCGTGGGCGTGGAGCACAAGAATTAAAGGGCCAGCAGCCCTGAATCGGCTCATTTATAATGATGCCCCAAAATAGGCAGTTAAAAAAATGAATTAAAAAAAATCTATGGGGTATTTTGAGCTGAAACTTCACAGACACATTCAGGGGACACCTTAGACTTATATTACATATTTTAAAAAAAAGTTCTAGGGCACCTTTAAACGAGTCGTTTGTAATTCCAATCTCATTTCCGTGAAGTTCACACGTCACATTTGCATAATACCGCCTACATTATGCATGAAAACTTGAACCGCTCTCAAACGACCTTGTGCCGCGACAGAAGAAAAGTTGTAAGGGGCCGTTCACTCAGAATGCATTTTTCTATTTTAATGTGCTACTTTTCCATTGTTTTTCTATGTAAACGCGTTAGACGGCGTGTATGACCGTTACGCTCGCGTCTCACGCCTTTTGCAGCACCTCACACGAGTGCTGCAAAATGCACTTGACGCCTTGTCAAGTTAAAAGAATTTCAACTTTTACACACAGCGCCGCTCATCAATGTCAGTTTGAAATTCAGTGGACCAATCAGAAGAACTTGGAGGTGGGGCAAGCGTTGTGCGCTTCAGTTTACAGTAGCAAGTTGCAAGGAACCATGGTGACCGGAAGAACCGGCGGAACAGACTGGCTGACGGACCAGGACGACATCACAAGCCTGGAAGTCTGGTGCTGAGCTGCTGGCTCGAGGGACGGAGGCGGCGACGGGGGCTCGGATGACCGGGGCAATGATGGGCCGAGCGAGGATGACGGGGAGCCCGAAGGAAGGTGACACCATAGGCATGTAGGTGCAGACGGAACTCTGGAAGTACGTGGCAGAAGCTGGGCGTTGACCACCAGAGGCCGACCTGGAGTTACGAGGGAGCCTGGCGGAGTCTCAGGGCAGACGGGCCGCAGAGGTGATGAGGGAGCGATGAGCCGAGGCGATTGTGACAGGCTGACAGGCCGAGGTGAAGACATGGGCCCGGAGGCCCGAGGTGCAGCTGGGGACTTGGCCTCAAGCCAAGCTGGTGGAGGTGAAGCCCGAGGTGAGGAAGATGAGCCGCATGGAGTGAGCGGTGGTGGCAGAGCTGAGGAGCTGGACAACACCAGTGGCGTGGACGAATCCAGGGGACTGGCCGTAAGCAGCAATATATATACAGCACCTTTTAAAAAATGGTTGTCAATAGAAAAAGATGCTTTTTGCAGCCAGATGGTGTAGTTACTAGTCAAAACTTGACCCTTATGTTACACCTGTAGCAATGCAGTTACATTTTGGTACACTGCCATTGCCCTTTGCACATAATTAGCATAGTTTCGCATAGATTTGTACACAGAATTACCAAATAATTTTGCAGTTTGTGAGACCGATGCACCTGCGGCGTCACAGTCTGGCCTCGTTGTGTCTGTTATTTGTCTAATGTTTGCTTTGTAAATGCAAATATCACAGCACTAATTGTCAGATATCCTTTCTAGCTGACAGGTTCTGCTAATTGGCAATCAACCTCATGTGACTGTTCTTTTGCAGCTGCATTTGTAATTTCGGATTTAATTACACTGAAGTCAAGAACATCCTTTTTATTCACAGTCTGTGTTTCATGTGAATGCTTTCTTGCTTAGAACAATGCAACGTACAAATGCATCTGAAATAGACTATTCTCAAGATAATCTCAAATAGACCACACCATTACATGACCCTAGCTTTGCAGGGTACACATAAATGGATGGATTCTCACAGCACATCTCTGCCAGGTCAGTCTCCATATCCATGTAAAAGGTGTTCAAATGCGGCTCTAAGAGTGAGAGCAGATGAATACTTTAGGTGCCATTTACAGTGATGAAGCTCAGTGGACTGTTCACCTCCATCTGAGGACTGACGGATGAATGTGGAGAAAAAAGCATTAGACAGAAAGAAAAGGGGAATAGTTTGGCTGAGAGAGCATAAGCCTGTCATCCAGGAAAAATTGGAAAAATATTTCAATAAATTAATGCATAGGAATTCAACAAAAGACACATTTCAATCCAAAATCAGAAGAAAAATTGAACTTTGCAAATTAAGCCTATTTTAATTTTGCACAGCAACAAAAAGCACCCAAATTCTCTTAAAAATTTTAACTTTAAAGATGTGTGCATCATTTTCACATTAAAATCATAAAAAGGGCTTAATTATAATATAGGCTTCACTTTTTATGCAAAATATAATTTCTTATTTTTCTGTATGATTTTAAGTATGAGCCTGTTTGTGAGATGAGCCTTGGGTGGGGTTATGGATGGGGTGTGAGAGACAAAAATAAAATACAATGAAAATCAATGCAGATGCCAAGAGTACTGAAAAAGGCTGAGAAAAGGTTGAGTTGGCAAAGGATGAAGTCACTGACATTTCGATTAGACCTGGAAAGGTCTTCAGGGTCCCAAGATACCAGCCTTGTTCAACTTTGACCTCTAGTACAAAATCCTTGTCCATGTCTTCACTAGTATTGCTAAATGGCTAGACTGATTTCCATTGCTACTGTATATTTAACACAGTTTTTGATTGAAATCATTAGTTCACAGAGACGTTGATAGTCTTTTATAGCTAGTTGCATGTTAACATTTAATTTTTGCATTTTGCATTACTTTGTCTGTTTTGCTCCAGCAACAAAAATAGTTTCAAACAAAGCCACAGCAGAATCTTTGCCACATCAGGCAATCACTCAGTTTCTTTGCTGAGTGATTCAGTGTTTACAGTCGAATCAGTTGAGTGATCAGTTGACACGCTCATAAAGACAGTCACATGTCGTGTTGCTAAATAAATCAGCGCTTTTGAAAGAATCAGCTGAGTGAATGATTCAATAACTCACTCATGAAGATAGTCGCTTGTTTCATTGCTAAATGAATTAGTGCTTTTGAAAGAATCAGTCGAGTGAATGATTCAATGACTCACTCATGAAGATAGTCGCTTGTTTCATTGCTAAATGAATTAGTGCTTTTGAAAGAATCAGTTGAATGAATGATTCATTGACCCACTCATAAAAATAGTCACTTGTTTCACTGATAAATTAATTAGCGCTTTTTAATGAATCAGTTGAATGAATGATTCAGTGACCTACTCATAAAGCTAGTCACTTGTTTCATTGCTAAATGAATCAGCACTTTTGAACAAATCAGTTGAATGAATGATACATTGACTGATTTTGCCTCTATGACAGTATTTGTTTTATATTTACAAGGCAGTAATTAACACAGTATATAAGTCTATATAAGTTTATGACTTATATGCTGTAGCAACTTTCCAACATGCAGTTCATGAGATTTTGGCTTAAATATTTCCATCTATCCTTGCTTTAAGTGTTTGTTTTATACATTACATTCATATTGAAGGGTTTTTGCTTTCCTGAGAGTCAATGCATAAATATAGTCTAGTCCAGAAATATTTGCCTTAAAGTTTCAAAAAAACAATAATAATAAAAAAAAAAAGCCATATAGTTTTTTTAGTCCATTTTAATTTCCATTATTTGGAATTTTTCAGGGCCATAGAAACAGCATTAAAATAATAGACACCCAAATACAAGGGACTAGAGATGAGGGTATATTCAGCTACAACCTCCTACATTCACAAAGAGCTTTTGATTTGTTCTGGGAACTGGAGCAGAACATCCTGGACTAAAAAAAAGTATAGCGCTCATAGTCGACACACTTACACCGGGAGACAGGGATGGAAAACAAACACGTCGCCTCATATCACTGCTTTATACCGTAGAAACGAAATGCTGAGACGTCAGAGTAGCTGAGCAGAAGAGTATGATTAGTGTTTACCTGAGGTGTGACCAAATATATCTACCTCGGTATAAGTGCTATAGCAAAATCTCCACTGTCACACAGTATAAACTAGCATAGAGGGTGGAAAAATAATTTTCATACAAGGTGTATAAATGAAAACCTGCAGTGAAGTCTCTTCAGAAGCTGCTAATGACAGCCATGGGCAGGTTTAGCATCTCCTGATGCCAACAAAGGAAAGATGTTGCCAGTGTGTTTCCTTGGAAACTCCCTGAATAACAATTGCTTCTAGCTGTTTGTTGATGTTGCCAGCTCTTCCAGTCTGATGCATACCAGCGTGTGCCTGTGTTTCAAGTGTGAGGACGCTGGTGTTGAACATATGCTTGGCAGTGCTGCATCTCATTGAAGCCAAAAACATGCAGCCTTGTGCTCAGTTGAGGGCGACCTGCTAAGCCCCGCCCTAAAATGGTTACTGAGCAATCAAACCTTCTGGAACCATTAAAGACACCTACTGTGAGATATGAGGTTTTTAATTCACGCTATATGCTTATGTTGAGGCCATTAGTCACAGTCTTGTCTTTTTTATTCCATTTTCCAAACCCTTTTGTACTCTATTGACTATAAGATGTGTTTGGCTCCATTGTGATTCACAGTCTCTACAGTTTAAAACAGTTTACTGCCTCATTTAGCCATTTCTTTTAAAGAAAACCAACCTGATCTCATGAGAAAACGTACGTATTTTACGAGTTGGTGATTTTGAATAAATTCATGCATACGATTCGTAGGGAAAAACATACCTTTTTGCAGAAAAAGCATAAGCATGAAGATCCACAGATGAATGAGCCACCAATTTGCCAAAACTTAAAATACTTTGCACAAATTGCCATAAAAGTGTGTTAGCAAAGCAATAAATAAAATGTTTTACATATGCCAAACTTACGTTAGAATAATATTCAACCACTTTTCACCATTTTATGAAAATATTTTACTGATGAATATCATGTTATTTATGGAAATAGTTAATTTCTTTGGGATGTTTTGTGTAACTTGTCTGAGTTAGCAACAGTAACCAATGGGGGCTGGGCTTAGTGAAGGGTATTCTGGGAATTTGATGACACATAATGGCTAGAAAGCATGCTAAGTTTAACATCTAATTGTTTATTTATTGACAGAAAATTGGTGAAACCATCCATTGTGAACAAAGTTGAATGAAATTCTCCCATAGGGCCACGTTCTCACCCAGCATGCAACTTCACGTGCTTACAGGAAAAAATCACAGCCAACAACAGATTAGCTGAAAGTACAGTGCTAAAGCTCCCCGCACAACTGGTGCTAGTGCCAACTCAGCCTCAATGAAGCCTTGCGATGTGCCCCATTCAGGGTGTACTCATACTAGGCACGGTTGCATTGCACCAAGCCAGAGCGCGATTGTCCCCCCTCCCAAACTCCCCCTGGCCCGCACTCACATTGACCTCAACGTTCCGGGCCAGAGCACGCTTACGTCATACACGATGCAACTTTTTGAATGGAAGAAAACAGAAAGAAATACACTTTCGCTAAGATACTGCCTAATATATTGATCATTTATGCCGTGCAGCGATTTTCACTTGCATGTATCAGAGGATTATTACAAAGGCAGCTGACGTTAATGGAGGAATTTGCAGCTTTACCTTTTTTGCAAACTACAATTCCTGTTCATCAATAAGGTGAGATCTATATGACATGTAGCTGATTACACGTTGAGAGTCGACTCGCTTGCGTCCCATCATTTTGAGTAATCATTTGACAAGCTTATAAAGACAGTCACTTGTTTCATAATAAATCAGAGCTTTTTAAAGAAATCAATTGAATGAATGATTCAATGACCCACTCATAAAGATAGTCACTTGTTTCATTGCTAAATGAGTCAGTGTTTTTGAATAAATCAGTTGAGTGAATGATTCAATGATCCACTGATAAAGATAGTCAAAGTGTTGCGTTGCTAAATGAATCAGTGTTTTTGAATAAATCAGTTGAATGAATGATTCAATGACCCAATTATAAAGATAGTCACTGGTTTCATTGCTAAATGAATTAGCGATTTTGAATGAATCAGTTGAGTGAATAATTAAATTATCCACTCATAAAGATAGTCACTTGTTGCTTTGTTAAATGAATCAGCACCTTTGAATGATTCAGTTGAGTGAAAGATTCAATGACTCACTCATAAAGAATGTCACTTGTTTCATTGCTAAATGAATCAGTGTTTTTGAATAAATCAGTTGAGTGAATGATTCAATAATCCACTGATAAAGATAGTTACGTGCTGCGTTGCTAAATGAATCAGCACTTTTGAAAGAATCAGTTGAATGAATGATTCAATGACCCAATTATAAAGATAGTCACTGGTTTCATTGCTAAATGAATTAGCGATTTTGAATGAATCAGTTGAGTGAATAATTAAATTATCCACTCATAAAGATAGTCACTTGTTGCTTTGTTAAATGAATCAGCACCTTTGAATGATTCAGTTGAGTGAAAGATTCAATGACTCACTCATAAAGAATGTCACTTGTTTCATTGCTAAATGAATCAGTGTTTTTGAATAAATCAGTTGAGTGAATGATTCAATAATCCACTGATAAAGATAGTTACGTGCTGCGTTGCTAAATGAATCAGCACTTTTGAAAGAATCAGTTGAATGAATGATTCAATGACCCAATTATAAAGATAGTCACTGGTTTCATTGCTAAATGAATTAGCGATTTTGAATGAATCAGTTGAGTGAATAATTAAATTATCCACTCATAAAGATAGTCACTTGTTGCTTTGTTAAATGAATCAGCACCTTTGAATGATTCAGTTGAGTGAAAGATTCAATGACTCACTCATAAAGAATGTCACTTGTTTCATTGCTAAATGAATCAGTGTTTTTGAATAAATCAGTTGAGTGAATGATTCAATGATCCACTGATAAAGATAGTCATGTGCTGCGTTGCTAAATGAATCAGCACTTTTAAAAGAATCAGTTGAATGAATGATTCAGTGACCCAATTATAAAGATAGTCACTGGTTTCATTGCTAAATGAATTAGCGATTTTGAATGAATCAATTGAGTGAATAATTCAATTATCCACTAATAAAGATAGTCACTTGTTGCTTTGTTAAATGAATCAGCACCTTTGAATGATTCAGTTGAGTGAAAGATTCAATGACCCAATTATAAAGATAGTCACTGGTTTCATTGCTAAATGAATTAGCGATTTTGAATGAATCAGTTGAGTGAATAATTCAATTATCCACTCATAAAGATAGTCACTTGTTGCTTTGTTAAATGAATCAGCACCTTTGAATGATTCAGTTGAGTGAAAGATTCAATGACTCACTCATAAAGATAGTCACTTGTTTCATTGCTAAATGAATCAGTGTTTTTAAATAAATCAGTTGAGTGAATGATTCAATGATCCACTGATAAAGATAGTCACGTGTTGCGTTGCTAAATGAATCAGCACTTTTGAAAGAATCAGTTGAATGAATGATTCAATGACCCAATTATATAGATAGTCACTTGTTACATTGCTAAATGAATAAGCGCTTTTGTAGTTTCCCTCGGAGAGCAAAAGCTGCAGTATGAATGCTGACTCTTGTCTGCAGAGAGACATAGCTGATTACATGTTGGGAGTCGACTCGCTCGCGCCCCATCATTTTGAATGCCTATCGCAGGATGTCAGACTAGGACTCAACATTAATACCAATGTTTCCAAAAGCCATTGATGGCATCACATGCTACACTGCAATTAAGTGCTGTTAGTGTGTAATTCACATGGCACTGCAATGGCACCATCCTAAGAACAAAAGACAGGTTGTGGTTTGCTGTGTTTGCTAAGGCAAGCAACACTATTACTTGTGTTCATACTTAGTATTAGGGAGTTGAATAAACCGCTAATGGACATTTTGTTCAGGAAATGTGCAAATCTAGTATATATACCCACAGAGGGATAATTGAATAACTTCAGTACATGAAGCGAGGCGATGTCTTCAAATAACCCTCATCGGAATATTTGTGTTTCTGTGTAAGAGTAAAGTCAGTCTCCTTCACTTTTTCTCACACTCGGCTGCCTGGTGAGGTTGCCTTGGCAACTGCATCGCATCCGTGAAGTCTCTGGAAGTGCAATCCTGCCCCTGAAAAATAAAACACACAAAGTCAAGGAGAAACACAGTGATGACTTCATTTTCTTCCCTAAATTAGAGTATATTGTTGGAGTTTAAGGTGATGAGAATGGGAAGAATTTCCCCTGACACTCGTCTCTCTGATTGATACAAGCCCCGCCCACTGAGACGGCAAGGAGCCAATCAACATCTTGCATTTTGTTTGTGGAGATCAAGTGAGAAAGCCATTTAAGCTGCTTATATTGGCCATCTGAGCTTTAGCAATCCAGGATCAAGAGGAGAAAATACTGAAATCCAAAGTTCTGAATGAGCTCAGAATGTTAAAGTAGAGTGTCTGATATGACCTACAGGATGCATATTAAAGCACAAACGTTGTTGGTTGCATTGTGAATACTGTGTCAGTCTCCATTGGGGCTTGATTGTCGGTGTGTTTGAGCCATTATATGTTGGTGTCTCGTTGAGTAAGGTGTCTGAGGTGCATGAGTGATTCCTTTTAAAGTTGGCGTCTCCATTATTTCACTCCTGACCTCATTCTCCATCTCACCATGGGAGACCGCACACATGTAGTGCATGTAGAAATGAAACTCTCCTTCTATTTTTAGCCCAGAGCTGCATTCTAGCCGTGCGCTTCATCACCAGCTGTGCTTCAGGTCGACACGCTGACACGTATCAAAACACTGCTGGCTGTGTGTACTTCCTCTTACTATCACTGTTTGATTTGACTTCACATCACTGCGGGTAAGAGGCTGGAGAAGAGCATCATTTGAGATCCCGAAGAGATCCTAGTGGCATGAAAGATGCTTTTTAAAACCAGGGTTGTGCGCCATTTAGATCTGAATTCAATTCCATTTCTTTTCAGAGTTCCAGTTCAAAAACTGAATAGAAAACAGGATGCTGAATCATGACTTTCAAAAGGAATGAAATTCATAGAAATAAATGCAAAATGTGTGTATGTATTGAACATAAAAGTTTGTAAATGTATAATATGTGTCTGTGTGTGTGTGTGTGTGTATATATATATATATATACTGTATATACACACACACACACATTTACAAACTTTTATATTAGATGCGATTAATCACGATTAATTAATTTGACAGCACTAATATGTGTGTGTGTATATATGTATGTATATACACACATGTAATATATACAAACTTTTATGTTAGATGCGATTTAATGCGATTAATCGATTTGACAGCACTAATATGTGTGTGTGTGTGTGTGTGTGTGTGTGTGTGTGTGTGTATGTATACACACACACATATATTTACAAACTTTTATGTTAGATGCGATTTATCGATTTGACAGTATTAATGTGTGATATATATCATGTTAATGTGTGTGTGTGTGAATATATATATATATATATACACACACACGTTTACAAACTTTAGTTAGACATGATTAATCGCAATTAATCTATTTTGACTGCACTAATATGTGTGTGTATATATATGCATACACATATTATATATTTATAAACTTTGTTAGATGCGATTTAATGCGATTAATTGCGATTAATCAATTTGACAGCACTAACATATATATATACACACACACACACACACACACACACACACACACATGCATACACACATTATATATTTATAAACTTTTATGCTAGATGCGATTTAATGCGATTAATTGCGATTAATCAATTTGACAGCACTAACATATATATATATATATATACACACACACACACACACACACACACACACACACATGCATACACACATTATATATTTATAAACTTTTATGTTAGATGCGATTTAATGCGATTAATTGCGATTAATCAATTTGACAGCACTAATATATATATATATAATATATAATATTAGCTGTAAAAATAGTTCTGGACAGTTTATGGTGCTGTGTGGCAAAATTTCAATCTATTTTGATGTCTATGTAAATTGTTTTGACCGTATTGAATTTTAAGAGAATAAGTAGGCATACTTTTGTTTTGATGCAAAATGTTTAGTTGGACTATTGAAATTTATCTTCCTTTCCAATTCAGTGTTCTGTATTTGTGGCCAATTCAATTCAGATTCACACTTCCAGTTGAAAAGGAGGCAATTCAAAGCATCTCTCCACTGATGCTCAATATGAGAGCCGAGAGCCACAGCTATCATTGAGCCGCATGCTAATGCATGTCTTACACAAGAAAGCCAGCGCTCACCGCTGACTGAGGCCGGCCACGAACCCTGACGAGTCCTCTCGATGGTCATGCCATGCCTGTCGCAAAAAGATGAAAACAGATGATTATGCGTCGCATGCAGGGCCCGAGGCGATGATCTAAGTCAACTTTAATCACAGAGATTAGAGACACCAGGGGCGCGGCCGAACAACACCTAGCAAAGTCTGTCTGCAGGGCTCTATTTGAAGACGACAAACCTCATGTAATATACATGAGTGCATTCTCATTTAGATACGCGACGCCAACGGTAGCCCACGGGTGAGAGTTTTAGGATGCAAGACTGGTGCTTAGGGATGAGAATTGTGAGGAATGAAATGATTCTGGTGCCAATTCCTTTAACAATTCCTGTGCCAATAGAGCGACTCAATAGAAGAGAAGAGTCTTTTTGACCAATTCAATAAAATATTTGAGTCTTTCTGATGGATTCATTCATAGATTTGTGAATCTTTTGGACTAATTCATAAAAAGATCTTTTGATTATCTCATTATAAGAGTCTTTTTGGTCAGTTAGAAGGTTTGTGAATCTTTTAGACTGATTAATAAACACAGTCTTTTTAAGGAATTCATTAAAAGATCTGTCTTTTGATTAATATATTACAACATTTTGAGTGTTTTTGTTAAATTCATTATAAGATTTATGAGTCTTTTTGACTAATTCACATTTAAAAGACTTTAAGACTGATTCAATGACACATTTGTCTTTTTGATCAACTCATTAAAAGATTTTTGATTCACTCTGACCGATTCATTCATAGATTTGTGAATCTTTTTGATTCTCTCATTATTAAGAGTCTTTTTGACCCGTTCATTATAAGATCTGTGAATCTTTCTCACAGATTTATTAAAAGCTCAATTAATCTATTTGATGAATTCATTATAAGATTTGTGAGTCTTTTTGGCAAATTCAGTAGAAGATTTGTGAATCATTTTGACCGATTCCTTAAAAGATCTGTGAGTCTTTTTGATTATCTCATTATAAGAGTCTTTTTGGCCAGTTCATTATAAGATCTGCAATATCATTTTGACAAATTCAATAGAAGATTTGTGAATCTTTTTGACCGATTCATTAAAAGCTCTGTGAATCTTTTTGATGAATTCACTGTAAGATTTTTGATGAATTTATTATAAGATTTGTGAGTCTTTTTGACTAATTCACATTTAAGAGACTTTAAGACTGATTCAATAACACATTTGTCTTTTTGATCAATTCATTAAAAGATTTGTGATTCATTCTGACCGATTCATTCATAGATTTGTGAATCTTTTTGATTCTCTCATTAATAAGAGTCTTTTTGACCCATTCATTATAAGATCTGTGAATCTTTTTGACCGATTTATTAAAAGCTCAATTAATCTATTCATTATAAGATTTGTGAGTCTTTTTGACTGATTCATTAAAAAGATTGTAAGTTTTTTTTTTTTTTTTTTTAAATATCTAAAAATATCATTAAAAGATTAGTAAATCTTTTTGGCCAGTTCATTAAAGGATTTGTAAGAGTCATTTGTTGGTGAATCAGACTACATTGTTCATGCTTTATGTTTCTTACATTTAGTTATTTGTCAATTTATATTTCTCTTTACATTAAATTCAGCTAGAACAGTTTGTATTGCTGTGGATTTATTCTGTAGATTCAGTAGTATTTTAGTATGCCGTTCTGTCCACGTTGACAGATGAATGAACATTCAAGACAGAATTAATGAACCGTCAGTTCCAGTATTTTGAAAAACTCTACAGGTCCATTTAGATGAATAATTTTGTTTGTGCTATTGGTTCATTATGGATATTATCAAGTTAATTTTGTGCCCTACACACTGGAGGCCGTTTTTATTATGAAGGTTAAAAGGTTACAGCCAGTATAGCAGCACGTATAATCACTCGCTTCATTCGAATATGATTATGAAGACGGGCCACTTCCTGTCCTGTCATAACACAAATCAACACTGACTGCTAATTCATGTTGGAAAAACTAACATTCCACACTAATTACTGCAGGAGGAAATGATCTGATGGGCTTTTCAGGTGTTAAATTCACATCCACGTAGCACCTGTCTGGATGTTTGGAGACGCCGCACGTTTAACGGCGACTCTAAGAGCAAACACCTTGCCCCTCAAGGTGAGAGACCCTCTGCATACCAAATCATTCCTGCCCCCTCCTGTCAGGTCCCATTCGGCGGAGCATCCATCTCCCCCGGCTCTCTCCTCTCTTAGATGAGGGTTAGAAAAGGCATTGTGGGAAATGATATGCCATCATCTCAATGCTTACGGTGCATGGCATCTAATGGCCCCCACGAAACGTGCATGTATACGCACGTGTGCTCATGGATGTTCACCAGCCTGAGGTCATTGAGCTGTTTGGTGAGAGGAAATATGTTCCCCGGTTCTGACAGAAACATGACAAACTGCCACTGCGCAGAGGATTCGTGACGGGGAACGCTGGGTAAAGGGTGGTTATATATGATTTTTATGGGGATTTTTGTATTACTATATATAGAGCATATAAATAAAAATATTCTTTACCATATATATATAATTATATTAATAATAATTAAATAATCAAATGTCTTTTTAAAATGGAACAAATGTATCAAGTGTAATGACTTTTTGTTCACCTTTTTTTGTGGAATGAAATACTTTCTAGAATAAGAATTTTGATTCATTTAATTCATGTCTGTGAATCAGTTCAAACCTTTCAATTCCATTGAATCTGTAAAACTCGTGTTAATATGTTATACTCAGTAATGTTATGCTATGTATTATTATATAGAGCATATCAATAAAAATATAATTCTTCTTTGTCATATATATATGTATATATATGTATATATATATATATATATATATATATATATATATATATAAAATTAAATAATTATATAATTATGTGTTGATATATAGAGGATATCAGTAAAAATGATTAAATATCTTTCTTCTTTGCCATATAAATAAAAATTAATATAAATTAATTTAAAAATTAATTAAAATAAATTGTAAAAAAGTAATAATAATTAAATAATATGCATGTAATATATAGAGCATTATCAATAAATGATTAAATATATATGATAAATACCAATTAAATAATAATTATGTATTGTTATATAGATCATTAAAAATATTCTTTGAGACACACACACACACACACACATATATATATATATATATAATCTATTATAATTATTAAATAAATAATAATTAAATAATTAAAGCATATCAGTAAAAATAATTAAATATATATTATAAATAATATATATAATATATAAATAATATAAATATATTACAGATATTTCATATATATGGTTAATAATAATTATATTATGCATTATTTAATAATTATTGTGTGTATATATATATATATATATATATATATATATATATATATATATATAAATAATGTATAGAGCATATCAATAAAAGTGTTAAATATCATTCTTCACCATATAAATAAAAAATATAAATTAATTAAAAAATGTATTAAAATAAATTTCATAACTAATAATTAAATAATACGCATGTAATGTAGAGAGTATATCAATAAAAATGATTAAATATCATTCTTCTTTGAAATATATATATATATAAATTGAGTATTAAAAAAGCAGAATATATATTTCACATTATTTCCCTAGAAACAGACAGTAGGACATTCAGCTATTAGGTCCAAGAAGTTGAAACAGACTTATTTTTCCATATCAAAGAAATGGACTGCTGAACATGAAGGTTGATTCTGAGAGGGTCAAAGGTCAGGGGCGATGAAGAGCTCTTCAAAAACATCTGCATCGAATCGCAGATGAAAACAGGCAGTTGTCAGAGCCTCTCTGTCGTGTCTCACAGAACATCTCCGTCTGAGCTCTCATAATCTGTCTCTTTTGTTTAGCAGAGAGAAACTATTGAAAATCCCTGGTGGCACACAGATAAAGATTATCATTAATCCTGTTTCTCTTAATAAGAGTTTCATACAAAGCAGCTGGTGCATATTAAAGCGAGAGCGGCGCAATAAAAGCTAATGCACTAATTTTTTCACGCATCACATTAACGTGCGAACAAATGGGCACGGAGCCTCGAAGACGCGGTTTGAAGCACCACGTTTTCCCCATTAAACTTTATTCGTGTACGTAAGAAAGTCCATGTGCAAAGCATGGCTGTTGAACTTTAATATGTTGTTGAAAACTGTGGTTTGGCCACGTTTGAAGTCCAGGAGGAAGGAGACGGTTCGGTCCAGAGATGGGACACATCTGGAAACGTGATGGTCACTCACACTTCATTCAGTCTGAGTTTGAGACGGCCGGCTGTGCAACACCTCTGGAAAACTCATTAAAAGCTCAACATGAAACGGCGTTCTCAACTCATTTTACTTTGCTTATTTCGCTTACATTGCAGAAAAGCTGAAGCATCAGAAACACCAATCGAAGAGACTCAAATGTACAGCTACATTTTAGACTCCTGAAGACTGTTTCTCTCATCCGAGTCGCTCTTAGTGACGGTCACTTCTAAACAAACTCCCCCGAGAGCACTCTGATGTACTATAGATCATACAGATATGGACACAGAGTGCTCCAAACACAAAGACATGCATTAGCATCGTTCATAATTCATCCGCTCATACATATTTCCAGTAATAAATGGACGTCGAACTAATGCACTTCATGAGATAAATTAATTCTGTTGATTAATTAATGTTCTGGTAGGAGACTGTTTCGCTCTAACTACATTTATACATTTTCTGAGGATAATTTTTAGTTTGCATATGTAAAGTGTACCGTTTGTTTGCTAGGGTTGCTGATGTTTTATACTTCGGTAGTAAAAAAATGACATTCGAATCAAAAATGACATTCGACATTCAAATGTATTAAGCTGTTTTTAACATTGATAATAATCAGAAATATTCCTTGAACAGCAAATCATCATATTAGAATGATTTCTGAAGGATCATGTGACATTGAAGACTGAAGTAATGATGCTGAAAATTCAGCTTTGATCACTGGAATAAATTATATTTTACAATATATCCACATGGAAAATAGTTATTTAAAATTTTAATAATATTTCACAATTTTTAGAGTTTTTACTGTATTTTTTGAACAAATAAATTCAGCCTTGGTGAGCAAAAGAGTTTTTAAAAAAAACTTTAAAAATATAATTATTTAATTATTAATAAAAATGTTAATTATATATAATTAAAACATAATTTATATTTGTTTTGTATTAAATAAATAATTAAATAATATTATAATATTTAAATAAATGTTATTTACATGTGTGTGTATATCGATACTTTATCACTCTAAAAAAAACTAAAAAAAACTAAACAAATTTACACAGTAAAATACAGTTTTCCATTGAAACAGAAATATACCATAAAAACAATCCATTCTGGGTAATACCCAGAATGCATAGTTTTATGGTATATTACTGTTTCAATGGAAAACAGTATTTAACTGTATACATTTGTTTTGTTTTTTATGGTTATTTTTTAGAGTAGTAACAGACAATAGGAATTGAAAAACATGCAATAAAGAACACTAACAAATTTCCAACAACTTTTCTTTTGACTATAAAGCTGCTCCATCTGCAAAAAAAAAAAAAAACTATCCATCCCATGATCCCTTTGTTCCTAGTAAATCCAAGCAAAACATGTTGCAATGAGTGCGTGAAGTGGAGTTTAGACGGTTCCTCTAGGTCCGTCCTGAAGCGCACAGACATCGTGCTCAGGATCAAAGCTCTGCAACTCTCGTTTGTAGCATAATTGCAAACAGTCCTGATAATTAAGTTAATCTGCATCGCTGTATTCACCTCACTTGAACTCAATCGCTAACAGGATAATGTACAACCTCAGGCCGACATTGATGAAAATAAGAAACAAATGCTGCTCTTGTAAAAAATCTATCATTTGTCTCCTGTCTTCATGCATCTGATAGCCTTGAGTTTCACCGCGGCTACAGTTACACTGCAGAGACATCTGGTTGTTAGATGGGTCTGGAGTGATGTATAGAGGAAAAGAAAAGAGGAAATGTATGTTATAATGTATGGACAGATGTCCTGTTAATGCTAGCACCTGTTGGACACATGCAGTAGATGCTCAGATGTGCCTCATCTGATCATTTCTAGTAACTATTTTGAACAAAATATGCCTTGCTTTTTCCTCAGTGCTTTTTTAAGCTCTCAAAATGTACATTCTACTTTTTCATCATTGAATAACTTTAAATATGTCACATTATTGAAGTAAAATAAATTGCAAACTTGGTTTCAAGCTGACTTGCAGATCAAGAGTGCCCTCTGCTCACGTGGCTGTCAACTTAAACTGTTGTAAATCTTGAATGCTTTGAAGCATAGACTTAAAGGGGACCTATTATGCCCCTTTCACAAGATGTAATATAAGTCTCTGGTGTCCCCAGAATGTGTCTGTGAAGTTTCAGCTCAAAATACCCCACAGATCATTTATTATAGCTTGTCAAATTTGACCCTATTTGGGTGTGAGCAAAAACACGCTGTTTTTGTGTGTGTCCCTTTAAATGCAAATGAGCCGCTGCTCCCACCCCCTTTCCAGAAGAGGGCGGAGCTTTAACAGCTCAACAACAACAAAGCTGGAGAATCTCACGCAGCCAAAATGAGGATTGTCAGTAACGGTGTTCAGCCTTACATTGTTCAAACCGGAGTCGACACTGATGGAGAGACTCAGGAAGAAGTTACAACTTTTAGAATGAAACTGGACGTTTCTGAATGGTTAGTGGATAAATTTATGTAGTTGCTGTGGAGTTGATTCAACTCATCCATTAGCATGTGCTGTCATGTTTTGTCACCCCCTTTGTTGTGTGTTCTCAGGGACGGGGTTTATGTAAATTTTAGGGTTTGTGATGTCAATAACCCGGGAAGAAGCTTGTTTCTGTAAAAGAAAATTTCTCCTTTGCATTGAACTTTGAGCATCGTAACTTTGCAGATGTTGTTTATGCTCAAACAGCAACATTACACACTAACTAAAGTTAAAAAAAAAAGTGAAATCATAATCAAGGACCCCTTTAAAGGGTTCTTAAAGACAGCCTTTGACAGATTATTGAAAAAAGGTAAAAAAGTGAAACTAAAAAAAAGTTATAGAAGTTTGTGTATCATGAAAAATGCATAAAATACTATTTTAAAATTAGATATGAAATATATATTTTCCAAAACATGATTAACTCTAAAATTGAGAGAAAAGCAAAGCCATAAATCTAAACAAGCTGTGTTCCATATTTGAGCTTAATATCTCAAAAAATGAGCTTTCAGTAAGATTTTGTTTGGCCGCAGTACCAAACGCTTCCACTAGATGAAATTCGCTTCCTATTAGTTTCCAATGCAGTACAAGTACAAGTGTGACTTTTTTTTAGTACCATTTAACCTTTTCAAATCATGTCCATGTTTTGTACTATTCCGATGAAGTAAAAAAACAAACATTTTTCAATCAAAATTGACAAAAACACACCAAAGCTCCATCATTGATTTGAAACTAAAAACTAATCAATTGCACTAAATTAATGTGTACATATAAAAGTAACGCAAAGTATATGCGATATATGTAAGTGTGTGTGTGTTTATATATATATATATATATATATAAACTATTAAATATATATATATATATAATATGGATGTATATTTAAACAATATCTCAATGAACACAAAAACAATTTCCAAAATGTTGACAAGACTAAGTTTTATATAACATCTGTTTAACTTATAACATGAAAGTAAGGTTAATAATATAACTTAGAGTTTTACTCAAATTAGGGTGATGCAAAAATGAGTACACCCCACTGAAAGTCTCTGGAGCAAAGCTAAATTTTAGACTGCAAATGTCTAATTTAAGAAAAATTCAACCACAGGTGAGTCTAATTATTCATTACACAGGTGTCCAGCAGACAGTTGACTATAAAAGGGTGTTAAAACCCCATTTCATGCTGTCAGCAATGGCACCACATGGAAGAGAAAGACCTGAGAAAGAAAATAATTGCTTTACACCAGAAAGGTGAAGGCTACAAGAAGATCAGCAAAGCTTTACTTTTCAGTCAGAATACTGTAGCAAAAGTGGTACAAAAAATTAAAAAAGATGGAACTGCAACCATCTCACAGAAACGTCCACGGAAGTTAACACCGCGACAGGAGCGTCTTCTGATGAGAAGGGTTGAAGAAAATCAGCATGCAAGTTCACTGCAGTTATCTAAAGAAGTAGAAAGCCAAACTGGGGTGACTATTTCCCATGACACAATACGGCACACACTGCAGAGGAATGGCATGCATGGGTGCCGTCCACGAAAGAAGCCTCTCCTAAAGCCCAGGCACAAAAAGCCCACCTAGAGTTTGCCAGGGCCCATGCTGACAAAGATGAAGACTACTGGGACTCTATACTCTGGAGTCATGAGACCAAGATAAATGTTTTTGGAACCGATGGCTTCAAAACTGTATGGCGTCACAAAGGTGGGGAATACAAAGGAAAATGCATGGTGCCTACAGTGAAACATGGTGGTGTCAATGTCCTTATGTGGGGCTGCATGAGTGCTGCTGGTGTTGCGGAGCTGCATTTCATTGATGGCATCATGAATTCACAAATGTACTGCTCTATACTGAAAGAGAAGATGCTACCATCACTCCGTACCCTTGGGCGTCGTGCACTTTTCTAACATGACAATGATCCTAAACGCACATCTAAGGCCACTGTTGGATTTCTGAAGAAGAACAGGGTGAAAGTGATTCAGTGGCTCCTGATCTGAACCCAATCGAACACCTGTGGGGAATTCTGAAGAGAGCATCTCTCTCCATCAAGCATCCAGTCTCTAAAAGAAGTAATTCTTGAAGAATGGAAAAAGATAGATGTTGCAAAATGTCGCCAACTTGTTCATTCCATGCCTAGAGGACTTGGTGCTGGTGCTTGGTGCCATACAAAGTACTAGATGTAGTAGTTTTTGTTGTGGGGCGTACTCATTTTTGCATCACCCTAATTTGAGTAAAACTGAAAAATGTGTAATCTAAGTTATATTATTAACCTTACTTTCATGTTATAAGTTAAACAGATGTTATATTGTTTAAAATGTTACTTTTCAAAGGGGGTGTACTCATTTACACTGAGCACTGTATATGTATGTATATATATGATGTGCTCTGTTGTGAACGTCCTGTGTCAGTGCAAAACTTGCTCTCATATCACCACCAAATCTAAGTAGAAGACAAACTTTGTCAATTTAGTATTAATCATGGGTTGGGAGACATCAAAGCAGTGATGCATCAATCCTGAGCTGCTGAGACATTTAAATTCTTTGCCATGGCGGACAGAAAAAGTGTAATTACTTTATTTTCATCCCAAAAGTAATTTCCTGACCCGCTCAAGCAAGGATGATACATACAGTATTAATGAGAGCAAGCAGAGGGCACAATCTCCTCGACACATCTGAAACACCTCTCATTCAAAGGACGTTTGCTCAAGGAATGGCCGATCCGTATATTAATATGAATGGTGAATACACTTACTCTGTGTGTTCTGCCATGTTCAACCTGGAGGAAATACAAGCTCTGGGATGCCAAAAAAACAATGTACTGATTTTATCTTTGCCATTTGCAAATCATCGCACTCCTTATGAGGGTCATAAACACATGTATTATGGTAATAATGAGAACTGGGAAAATTTCCCATGAAAAACACAAAATAGAATACAAATTTCAACACAATTTTCCTTTATGCAAAAAATTTGATTTTAAGATGATTTTGGGGGTTTTCGTGAAATTGATCCCGATGAAGTGAACTGGAAAAGTGAACCAGCACAACAATAACCAGAGAGATCCCTCCTGCACAGGACAGACCGTATAACCCCTCTAAAATAGCTTTATTTTACATATGGACATGCATATGATTCATAATTGAGATTCCTGATAACCATGGTAACTGCATAATATTATTTAGGGCCATATATAGATGATGAGTCGTGTTACTGTGAGTGTATACGGATCCTCACACATGGATTGCTGGTGTCGTTATCAGCCGATGACAGCTCACTGACAGATATCGACCCGCTGCGCTTTAGCCCGCCATCCAATAACACCTTGTTCGTAGTTTGACCGAACTGTCATTCCAGGGTTCAGTCCAAGTCACAAAGTTCACAGCGGGTCAATGAAAACTGCAGAAGGGCTAGAGAGCAGCTGAATGCTTCAAGTTACATTAGAGTTGAAAATAGCAAGGAACAGATTTACTTCATTAGGACATAATACAGTTGTTGTGAAGAGACTCACGCACTTTTCCCTGGGCAAACTTTTCACATGAACCACCTGTACAGCAGTAACACGATCGGCTGATATTCCTCCATGCTGCTTGAATACAATTGCATTTCTTTTGTTTTGAAAAGAAACTTGAATGAATTTGTAATGATCTATGAGCAAAGAGGCCAGAAGAATAGAACAGGCAAATTAATACCTGCTTAGTTCAAAGGCGTTTTGTACTTCAAATTCAACCCCAAATTCGTTCAGCTTTCCAGCCAACAGGGATCTGACAAGTTTCTCTCAAGGTTATGAACAAAAGTTCTAGTAATGTTAATAAAACGTTTGTTCAAAGTTATCTGGTCTTTAATTATTTTCTCAAAAAGTTAGCACAAAAATGTATATTTATACTTTGTTCATAGAATGATTTTACTTGAAACATTTAGTTGAATGTTCGCCATTCAACATTTTAAAAATGTTACTACTTGTTTCGGAATGTTCAGAGAACATTCAAAAGTAACATTCCCATAGTGTTTGAGGAATGAAAAAATGGAATGTTCCCTTAACATTCGCATTTTTTTAAAAATTTAAAAAGCTGTATGTTCAGAACGTTCATAGAACGTTCAGAAATAAAAAAAATTTTTTACTTAAAGGGAACGTTAGCGAAACGTTCTTAGAACTCAGTGACTCACATGCACATACATAATCAAAACAATCTATATTAGTACATAAATGCAAAAATTAGTTGTGTTCTGAAAGTAAACTGTAATTCTTAATGCAACATTTTCTCAGTGTTGCCACATGGGGCAGTATAGCAACATAAGTCTTCTACAGTCAGTTTTCTCTTTCAGCTCAACTACGGAGCAACAGTTTGAAGAGAATATTTTTGAGCAAGTTCGGGTACTTTTACATGACAACAACGTACTGAAAATGGAAACGTTTTTCCTTTGTTTTTTACGTACAGACGTCGATGTTATCAAAACGATCCCTGTTCACATGGATCTGCGAAAATGACTAAAAATGCTGTATTGTGCTACCAGGCCAGTAGGTGGCGATGTCACTTTGTAAAGAAACACATAATACGCATGCGCATAACGTCAACATTTTCACAAATTCACATTTTTGTAGTTTACATGGAGACTATAGCATTTTCAGACCCTCTAAACACCATTGTCCTGTAAATTAACGCATAAAAAGTTTTCGTTTTTAGTTGAAAACAGTGTCGTGTAAACAGCCCCTTAGTTGCCTATTGTTGCAATGCCTCGGTCATTCACATCTGCATACTGCGTGAAAATATGCATGTTCCCGTTATTCTCTTTTCTTCGCTCTTATCATTTATTTATATACAATTATTAATTTTACGCTTATCAAATCTCATTCATGTTCATACCAATGGCAGGAGGTCTAACAGAAGGTTTAACATGCGGACTAGTAATATTTTAAATACATAATTTACCCATCTGTAAGATAATTCTTCTTTCTCCATAAATGCGATGAAATATTACAGATACTTTGTGAAAATACACAAGCAAATCAGCGTATATTCAGAATAAGACATCGTATTCCAATATCATATTAAGATTGGTGTTATTTTAGCATCATTAATGTACTAGTATAGCTTTTCGTTAATATTTTGAATTCGATTTTATTTTTATATTTTAGCATTTTTCTGTATGTTTGTCATTTTTATTAATATTCGTTTTTTTTTTCAAATGTCTATATAGTTTATATTAATTTTCATTTCTTTTTTTAGTGTTTTAGTTATTTTAGTACTTCAAGTTAAACTAAACTATAATGAAAAATGTTGCAACTACCTTAAATAAAGTAGTTTAAGTTTAGTTTATTATAGTATAGTTTATTTTTTTATTGTATTTTATTTCAGTATAACGTTTAAATTTGTTTCAAGTAACAAAAATGTTTTTTTTCTTATTATGGTTTTAGTTTTAGTTAACGATAATAACCCTGATTCAGATCATATGCATGCACTGTATAAACAAGGTCATAGTGCAATCTACGATATGGATATTTCGGGCTGAGATGTATGTGGTTGGTTTTATCTACACTGGCAAAGTCACATATTTGTTTATAAGTTTGTTCAGACGCTGTAGGCAGAAACGCTGCTCACCCCATCCAGAGAGAAATGCAAACGTTAAAGATGTGCTTCCTCCAGATGTCCTTCTCCCAAAGGTAATGTTGGTTTCTCATCTCACAGCTGGTACTTCTACATGGCTCTGGGCAACAGCGACACATTACAGTTTGAGAATATCAACGTCTGTAGAAAAATATGTATTCTACCTTGCTCTTTTGTGTAGATTGTGCATGTACAGAAACACTCACTATAGTAAAGTTGAGGTAACTTTAAATGTGTGTATTGACCAATCAGCATCCAGGACGCGGTGCGAATCCTGTGTAATCAGTAACCAGGGAGCTCAGCGTCTGGACGAGAAACACAAAGAGTCAAAGGAAGAGAAACATTGTTTGATGATGGTGTTTTTACACAGACAGCTCTGAGTGCAGGATCATTCCTCCTGTCTGAAATACTCAGAGTCGCTGCCATGACACACCAAAGGAATATTTATTAATGTGAACAGGCTCTTATGTGGTAGAACAAATACAAGATTTACCGGTCAAAAAAGATTAGAATGTTTTTTTTTTTAATTAGAATTTTTTTTTTTATGTTTAAAGTCTCTTCTGCTTACCAAGGCTGCATTGATTTGATCATAAAATACAGTAAAAATTATGAAAAAATATTACAATTTAAAATGACTGTTCTCTATTTGAATATATTGTAAAATGTAATTTATTTCTGTGATCAAAGCTGAATCTTCAGCATCATTACTCCAGTCTTCAGTGTCACATGATCCTTCAGAAATCATTCTAATATTATTATTATCATCAGTGTTGAAAACAGTTCATATTTTTGTGGAAACTGTGATGCATTTTTTGATGAATAGAAATCCTTTGTAACATTATAAATATTGTTATTGCCACATTTCACCAATTTAATGCATCTTTGTTGAATAAAAGTATTAATTTTTTTTTTTTTTTTTTTTTTTAATCTTACAATAAAGTTTTCAATGGTATTATATCACAGTTTCAGCAAAAAATATGAAGCAGCACAACTGTTTGATAATAATCAGAAATGTTTCTTGAGCAGCAAATCATCATGTTAGAATGATTTCTGAAGGATCATGTGACACTGAAGACTGGAGTAATGATGCTGAAAATTCAGCTTTGATCACAGGAATAAATTATATTTTAACATATATTCAAACAGTTTTTTTAAATTGTAAAATAATTAATTTTTTAATGTATTTTTGATCAAATAAATGCAGCCTTGGTGACAAGAAGAGACTTCTTTAAAAACATGAATGAATCGTAATTAATCCTAACTTGCGAACTCCTGGTACATTCTTAGTTCGGAAATCATTATGTTTAGTCCAAATAAAACAGGCTCGCTGGAGAATATCATATTTGTTGCATAAGGCCGATCGCAGTCACCAAACATGCTTGTAGTTGAATGAACTTTGTGAGCGCTGATTAAGACCTGATGCGCGCAGCATGAACCCCTCTGGCAGTATGTAGCACTAAACTAGTAACTGTGATGTATAATTCAGCTGTGTGAAAAGGGAAGTTCATCTCTGCAGGCCTCGGAGGCTCTGAGACAGTGTCCAGCACAGCAGGACGCTTTCATCCCAAAATAAAACTCTCTTTAAGAGCTCCACTATACTCATTGATATTCAGAGCTATGTTTAGGGCTTGATGCAAGTCGACGCAGTGTCTGGAAGAAGCACCTGTCCCACACACACACACACACACACACACACACAGATAAGAAACTGGTGGGTACTTCGTCCTGCACTCTTAAAAATTAAGGCTCTTTATTGGCATTGATGGTTTCATTAAGAACCTTTAACATCCATGGAATCTTTCCATTCCACTAAATGTTCTTTACAGTGGAAAAAGGTTCTTTGATTATTAAAAGGATCTTCAAACTATGAAAAAATGGTTCTTTTAAGAATTGATCATTGAAAGTTCTTTGGGGAACCAAAAATGGTTCTCTTTTAGCATCACTACAAAAACACCTTCTATAGGAGTGTATAGGATAGTAAAATCGCAAAGATGTTTTATATCTCAGTTGTTTTAATAATGAGATTAAATGGAGATTTTTGTCCCTTCCAAGTTTTAGGTCTCACAAACCGAGCTTATATTTGACCAGCTTAAGTCTCAATAAAATTAATAAAAAGCCCTATTATGACAGGACAAATTTTCCCTGAGGAGGTTAGGTTGTGTTTTGCAGATGCAAACGCTGTTTTCCAGCTATAACTCAGGGGTCCCATGAGAAATCGGATCCCATCCGGATAGGATTATCTGTGACTGTGGATATTGTAACGCTTTTCCTCATTTATTTTGACCTTTTGGCTAATTTTCTCATTGCACATGAAACCTTTGACAGCCTGGTGCACCATTACAATGGATTTAGAGCTTTGGCATCACATCTGATGTAAAAAATAAATAGTTGAAATAAAAATATAGTAAATATTAATTCATTTAAATATATGTATTATCATTATAATACAATTATAAAATTATAATTACAGAGATAAAGATACTTTAATAAACATTGTGAACTAAAACGCACAACTTTAAGATGACGAACGAAGAACCGAGAGCTTAAATACTCTGAGAAGACAATCAACAGAACAAGGAACAGGTGAGAGAGTAATTAGAAACTATAGCAACAAACAGTGAACTAGAACTCAGCCAAAATAATGACAGAAAATGAAACTAAACAGGACATGATCATGACTATGGAGCCCTGCAAATGACATAAAGGAAAAAAATAGTAGGCTAAATCGTGCACACGATTTAGCAAATGGAGGGAACAAATTATTAAATCGTGCACACGAATTAGCGAATCAAGGGAATGAAATAGTAAATTGTGAGCACAATTTAGCAAATCGAGGGAATGAAATAGTAAATTTTGAGCACAATTTAGCAAATCGAGGGAATGAAATAGTAAGTCATGCACACGATTTAGCAAATTGAGAGAATGAAATAGTACATTTTGAGCACAATTTAGCAAATCGAGAGAATGAAATGGTAAATTGTGAGCACAATTTAGCAAATCGAGAGAATGAAATAGTAAATTGTGAGCACAATTTAGCAAATCGAGGGAATGAAATAGTAAGTCATGCACACGATTTAGCAAATTGAGAGAATGAAATAGTACATTTTGAGCACAATTTAGCAAATCGAGAGAATGAAATGGTAAATTGTGAGCACAATTTAGCAAATCGAGAGAATGAAATAGTAAATTGTGAGCACAATTTAGCAAATCGAGGGAATGAAATAGTAAATTGTGAGCACAATTTAGCAAATCGAGGGAATGAAATAGTAAGTCATGCACACGATTTAGCAAATTGAGAGAATGAAATAGTAAATTTTGAGCACAATTTAGCAAATCGAGGGAATGAAATAGTAAGTCATGCACACGATTTAGCAAATTGAGAGAATGAAATAGTAAATTTTGAGCACAATTTAGCAAATCGAGGGAATGAAATAGTAAATTGTGAGCACAATTTAGCAAATCGAGGAAATGAAATAGCAAGTTGTGCACACGAATTAGCAAATCGACGGAACAACTTAGCAAATCGAGGGAACAAAATAGTAAATCGTGCACATGAATTAGCAAATCAAGGGAATGAAATAGTAAATTTTGAGCACAATTTAGCAAATCGAGAGAATGAAATAGTAAATTGTGAGCACAATTTAGCAAATCGAGGGAATGAAATAGCAAGTTGTGCACAGGAATTAGCAAATCGACGGAACAACTTAGCAAATCAAGGGAATGAAATAGTAAATTGTGAGCACAATTTAGCAAATCGAGGGAATGAAATAGTAAATTGTGAGCACAATTTAGCAAATCGAGAGAGTGAAATAGTAAATTGTGAGCACAATTTAGCAAATCGAGGGAATGAAATAGCAAGTTGTGCACAGGAATTAGCAAATCGACGGAACAACTTAGCAAATCAAGGGAATGAAATAGTAAATTGTGAGCACAATTTAGCAAATCGAGGGAATGAAATAGTAAATTGTGAGCACAATTTAGCAAATCGAGGGAATTAAATAGTAAATTTTGAGCACAATTTAGCAAATCGAGAGAATGAAATGGTAAATTTTGAGCACAATTTAGCAAATCGAGAGAATGAAATGGTTAATTTTGAGCACAATTTAGCAAATCGAGGGAATGAAATGGTAAATTTTGAGCACAATTTAGCAAATCGAGAGAATGAAATGGTAAATTTTGAGCACAATTTAGCAAATCGAGAGAATGAAATGGTAAATTTTGAGCACAATTTAGCAAATCGAGAGAATGAAATGGTAAATTTTGAGCACAATTTAGCAAATCGAGAGAATGAAATAGTAAATTTTGAGCACAATTTAGCAAATTGAGAGAATGAAATGGTAAATTGTGAGCACAATTTAGCAAATGGAGGGAATGGAATAGCAAGTTGTGCACACGAATTAGCAAATAGACGGAACAAAATAGTAAATCGTGCACACGAATTAGCAAATCAAGGGAATGAAATTGTAAGTCGTGCGCATGAATTAACAAATTGAGGGAACGAATTAGTAAATTGTGCGCACAATTAAATTTTTTCATGCATGTTATGTGCGGGGCTCCATACATGACAACAGCTCAAGATGTCACAATATGAAACATATGGATATATTATGCTTGGTGAATGAGTCTGAATTCTCATAAACATCCGGTTTCAAGCTGGGTGTCTGATTTTATGTATTTTCTAGTAAACCCTTTAGCCATGCTAATTTAATGAAACAACGAATGTTTAAACAGCACTGAATCGATTTCATTTTTTCTTACTCTATCAGTTCCTTCCCTCTAGCTCTCTTTACCCACAAAAACAAATCACATTTAATGGGATTTGCTGGTTTTTGACAGCGACGTCACCTCGTTTGTTCCCATAAATGTTCTGAAGTGGGTTTTTCTGTTCTCGCCCGTAGGGTTTGGCCCAGACATGTGAGCAGAACAGAATCACAGAGCGATTCTCCGCTATCAGTTGTAAAATATTCCCTATAGCGACACTAGTTCCTGCCCATTAACTCATGCCAGACTGAAAGATTTTATTCAAAACTGTGATTAAAACATGCATTTGACTGATATTTGTTTTTGTAATATTTGTGAATATCTAACTTCTTTGTGCACGTATTGATCTTTTGAGTGTATATCTAGAGAATACTAATCTTGCTTAATAAGAAGAAACATTTATGGACTGTTTTTCCCAATGCTGATGAATTCTAATCATGGCCTAAACTGCAGGAATTGATGTTGAATCCCACTGAACATACTTTTAGACTGCTTTTACTGAAACTGTGAATATGATATGAAAGTAGCTGAAAATCATCTATATGCTGCTTGTATTGTCTTTTGATTAAGATCAGAGGTTGTTCTGTTATTGTTCTAAGATTTTTCTTATGTGTTATTCATAAATGCACCCTGGGTCTGACATATGAAGGTCTTTACATGTAACCTGTAACGAGGCGGGACACGAGGTGAGATCCATGTGCAAGCTTTATTAGACTGAGTTTGTCATCAAACAGGCAATGGTGGAACAACAGCAAACAGGTATGGCAGAGAGTAGGCAGAATCGTAGTCGAGGTACAGGCAATAGGTCAGGGCTGGCAGATAACAATCGTAAGTCCAATAAACAATACACAGTCCAAAGGCAGGCAGCAGGGAATCATAGACGGGGAACAGACAGGGTAAATAACAGGCAGAAAATAACAATAAGAAGCGCTCAAAAACATAACCAGAGTATACAAGACCTCACAATGTGTGTGAGGATGTGACTAGCTTAAATAGTCCAGATAATGTGCTGCAGCTGAGTGTGGTGATTACTGATTGAGGAAGTGAGTGCAGGTGATGACCAGAGAGGATTATGGGAAATGAAGTCCGGGAATTCTGGAACTGTGACATAACTTTACTCATCGAGACAAAGGCTCAGGTGAATCTTCAGCCAGGTGTGTAAATCATCATGCTCAATGTACATCTAACATCACGGAAGAGAGTGAGTTTTATGGTGCTAAAACAAACTGCTTTGTCAGCGTTGGTTTGCCGGCAGGGTTCCAGGTTTTCAGTTTTACTACAAGATTTGGCACCTCTCAAACTTCAGGGAGGAGCAAATGACTTGAACTTTACGTCAGGTTGAGTTTTACACTTTCAGTTTATGGCTGAGTGTAAAATATATGAAATACCCAAATATACTGTCCCCATGTGGCCCCAAAAAATTATCTGGACACTTAAGACACAATTAAAATTGTATGAATGTCAATGCATTAGACAATGCATCCCAAAATATCAAACCAAGCAATTATGCTTAAAATAAAACAGTTGATTGAAATCATTCAAACAGTGAATGGCTCATGTGAAAAGTGAAACCATCTCTGAGTATTTAGCAGCATTTATTTGCTGATTCCCCTTGATTTAATATTGTCTGTTATCTAATGCGATCAGTGTCAATGCTCTAGAGCGCCATCTCTTGGTGGGTGTCAAACAAACTAGTAAATATTTATTGATTAATCCTACTCTGACAAGTATGGAAGCTTGTTTCCACCATGGAATTTAAAAAAAGAAAAATAAATAATTGAAAGAAATTTATCTCACAATGCTAGTTATAAAGTCAGAATTGCGAGTTATAAAGTCAGAATTGCGGCTTATAAAGTCAGAATTGCGAGTTATAAAGTCGCAATTGCAACTTATAAAGTCAGAATTGCGAGTTATAAAGTCAGAATTGCGAGTTATAAAGTCAGAATTGCGAGTTAAAAAGTCAGAACTGCGAGTTATAAAGTCGGAATTGCGAGTTATAAAGTCGGAATTGCGAGTTATAAAATCAGAATTGCGAGTTAAAAAGTCAGAATTGCGAGTTCTAAAGTCAGAATTGCGAGTTATAAAGTCGCAATTGCAACTTATAAAGTCAGAATTGCGAGTTATAAAGTCAGAATTGCGAGTTATAAAGTCAGAATTGCGAGTTAAAAAGTCAGAACTGCGACTTATAAAGTCGGAATTGCGAGTTATAAAGTCGGAATTGCGAGTTCTAAAGTCGGAATTGCGAGTTATAAAGTCAGAATTGCGAGTTATAAAGTCAGAATTGCGAGTTATAAAGTCAGAATTGCGAGTTTTAAAGTCGGAATTGCGAGTTATAAAGTCAGAATTGCGAGTTATAAAATCAGAATTGCGAGTTATAAAGTCAGAATTGCGAGTTTTAAAGTCAGAATTGCGAGTTATAAAGTCAGAATTGCGAGTTATAAAGTCAGAATTGCGAGTTTTAAAATCAGAATTGCGAGTTATAAAGTCAGAATTGCGACTTATAAAGTCAGAATTGCGAGTTATAAAGTCGCAATTGCGAGTTATAAAGTCAGAACTGCGACTTATAAAGTCGGAATTGCAAGTTCTAAAGTCGAAATTGCGAGTTATAAAGTCAGAATTGCGAGTTATAAAGTCAGAATTGCGAGTTTTAAAGTCAGAATTGCGAGTTATAAAGTCAGAATTGCGAGTTTTAAAGTCAGAATTGCGAGTTATAAAGTCAGAATTGCGAGTTATAAAATCAGAATTGCGAGTTATAAAGTCAGAATTGCGAGTTTTAAAGTCAGAATTGCGACTTATAAAGTCAGAATTGCGAGTTATAAAGTCAGAATTGCGAGTTATAAAGTCAGAATTGCGAGTTTTAAAGTCAGAACTGCGACTTATAAAGTCAGAATTGCGAGTTATAAAGTCGCAATTGCGAGTTATAAAGTCAGAACTGCGACTTATAAAGTCGGAATTGCAAGTTCTAAAGTCGAAATTGCAAGTTCTAAAGTCGGAATTGCGAGTTATAAAGTCAGAATTGCGAGTTTTAAAGTCAGAATTGCGAGTTTTAAAGTCAGAATTGCGAGTTATAAAGTCAGAATTGCGAGTTATAAAGTCAGAATTGCGAGTTTTAAAGTCAGAATTGCGAGTTATAAAGTCAGAATTGCGAGTTATAAAGTCAGAATTGCGAGTTATAAAGTCAGAATTGCGAGTTTTAAAGTCAGAATTGCGAGTTATAAAGTCAGAATTGCGAGTTATAAAATCAGAATTGCGAGTTATAAAGTCAGAATTGCGAGTTTTAAAGTCAGAATTGCGAGTTATAAAGTCAGAATTGCGAGTTATAAAGTCAGAATTGCGAGTTATAAAGTCAGAATTGCGAGTTTTAAAATCAGAATTGCGAGTTATAAAGTCAGAATTGCGAGTTATAAAGTCAGAATTGCGAGTTTTAAAGTCAGAACTGCGACTTATAAAGTCAGAATTGCGAGTTATAAAGTCGGAATTGCAAGTTCTAAAGTCAGAATTGCGAGTTATAAAGTCAGAATTGCGAGTTATAAAGTCAGAATTGCGAGTTATAAAGTCAGAATTGCGAGTTTTAAAGTCGGAATTGCGAGTTATAAAGTCAGAATTGCGAGTTATAAAATCAGAATTGCGAGTTATAAAGTCAGAATTGCGAGTTATAAAGTCAGAATTGCGAGTTATAAAGTCAGAATTGCGAGTTTTAAAATCAGAATTGCGAGTTATAAAGTCAGAATTGCGACTTATAAAGTCAGAATTGCGAGTTATAAAGTCGCAATTGCGAGTTATAAAGTCAGAATTGCGAGTTATAAAGTCGGAATTGCAAGTTCTAAAGTCAGAATTGCGAGTTATAAAGTCAGAATTGCGAGTTTTAAAGTCAGAACTGCGACTTATAAAGTCAGAATTGCGAGTTATAAAGTCGCAATTGCAAGTTATAAAGTCAGAACTGCGACTTATAAAGTCGGAATTGCAAGTTCTAAAGTCGAAATTGCGAGTTCTGAAGTCGGAATTGCGAGTTCTAAAGTCAGAATTGCGAGTTTTAAAGTCAGAATTGCGAGTTTTAAAGTCAGAATTGCGAGTTATAAAGTCAGAATTGCGAGTTATAAAGTCAGAATTGCGAGTTATAAAGTCAGAATTGCGAGTTATAAAGTCAGAATTGCGAGTTATAAAATCAGAATTGCGAGTTATAAAGTCAGAATTGCGAGTTTTAAAGTCAGAATTGCGAGTTATAAAGTCAGAATTGCGAGTTATAAAGTCAGAATTGCGAGTTATAAAGTCAGAATTGTGAGTTTTAAAATCAGAATTGCGAGTTATAAAGTCAGAATTGCGAGTTATAAAGTCAGAATTGCGAGTTTTAAAGTCAGAACTGCGACTTATAAAGTCAGAATTGCGAGTTATAAAGTCGGAATTGCAAGTTCTAAAGTCGAAATTGCGAGTTCTAAAGTCGGAATTGCGAGTTATAAAGTCAGAACTGCGACTTATAAAGTCGGAATTGCAAGTTCTAAAGTCGAAATTGCAAGTTCTAAAGTCGGAATTGCGAGTTATAAAGTCAGAATTGCGAGTTTTAAAGTCAGAATTGCGAGTTATAAAGTCAGAATTGCGAGTTATAAAGTCAGAATTGCGAGTTTTAAAGTCAGAATTGCGAGTTATAAAGTCAGAATTGTGAGTTATAAAGTCAGAATTGCGAGTTTTAAAGTCAGAATTGTGAGTTATAAAGTCAGAATTGCGAGTTTTAAAGTCAGAATTGTGATATAAAGTCAGAATTGCATGATATAAAGTCGCAATTGTGATATAAAGTCAGAATTGCATGCTATAAAGTCGCAATTGCACTTCATAAAGTCAGAATTGCATGACATAAAGTCGCAAATGCGAGTTATGAAGTCAGAATTGTGGGATTTTGGCCCAGTTTCACAGACAGGGCTTATCCTAAACCAGGATTAGGTCTTTGTTCAATTCAGCAATTAAGAAGCTTTTATAAACTTTCACTAGAAACATTACTGGTATGCATCTTGAGACAAAACAATGGCACTGACATATTTTATATACGTTTCTTTCAGTTAAAACAGCTCAAACATGCATTTTAGTCTAGGATTAGCTTAAGCCTTTTCAATGAATCATCAATGAAGTCGGTGAACAGTCGGTTCTCGCAATTCAGTCTGAATCAATTTCAGTTTTGAGTCAGTTCTGGTCAATGAATTGGTCAATGAAATGCATTATCAGAATCCTTTCATGATTCATTCACTCACACACTGAATCGTTTGGAGCTGGTTATCGCCAAGTAAAACGCAGTACTTTCACAGAAAACATGTCCTCTTATCAGTTGCCAGAGACGATGAAGCTTTTTATTAAGCTCAAGCTTGTGAGCGACTCTGCAGGTAAAGATATTTTCAGACAAAAATAGTATCAGAACACACTGATATAAAGTCGCATTTGTGAGTTATATAGTCAGAATTGCGAGATATAAAGTCGCAATTGCACTTGAAGCAAAAAGTACAAAATGTATCAACATTACTTGCCATGTTTTTTGGACATGTAGCTTACCTTAGAGTAGCATGTAAATACATGGATATAAATGATTCAGTGACATGGTGCATGTTTGACTTTTGAGTACCGTGTTAGTGCCATTTTAATCTGTTAACTTAAAGTAACTTAGCTATGTTACATTGACATTCATAAACTTAAGTGTTTAAAATCACATTTTAAAGGAATGAAGGACAACTCCCTGTCAGTTTGGGAGTTTTGTGACAGGTAGACACACCTTAATGCCTCCAGGACTTCTGACTACATATATACCATTTTACAAGCCCAGTCTATCAAGTCTATCTTTACACAACTGACTACATGGGTGTGAAAGTCTGAGGAACCAGAAATGACAGTTGTAATACCAATTTGTTTTACATATACCATGGTACTTTCATATTTTCACCTTTGAAGTATATTATGTAAATACCATGGTTTTATTAGTATGCATGGTGTTTCTATACGTTGCCATACCTTATTATAGTAATGCTATACTTTTTTGTGCTACTGATACATTGTGTTTGTTTACCCATCTCTGTCTTTGTATAGGGTGATGAGGTAATGACAGATTTTCCCAGGTGACACATCGAGCAGCGTCTCACCGACATCTGCCACAGCATGTTCTCGCACCCGCGCCCAAACTCTGCTGTCTTCAGATCATTGCGGGGTGTACGTGATTGATGCTGGACGCGGTAATTCATGCATGCCTCACTGTACAGCAGACAGACATCAGACTTCAGACTCTCACCTGCCTTTTGCTCCCTCACTTTTATTCACACACTGAATAGCAATGTGGGTTGAGTTCAGAAACAATCCTTTTTGTTTATTCATTGTTTGTTGAGCAAGTTCCTACGAAAGAGGATTAGGGCCAAGCAATAATAAAAAAATAAAACCATCTCGATATTAAAGTTGTTAAATTTCGAGAAAAAAGTCGAAATAAAATGTTGAGAATAAACTCATTAAATTACGAGAAAAAACTCGTTAAATTTCAAGAAAAAGATCGAGATAAAATGTTGAGAATAAACTCGTTAAATTACAAGAAAAAACTTGTTAAATTTTGAGGAAAAGGTCGAGATAAAATGTTGAGAATAAACTCGTTAAATTACAAGAAAAAACTTGTTAAATTTTGAGGAAAAGGTCGAGATAAAATGTTGAGAATAAACTCGTTAAATTACAAGAAAAAACTTGTTAAATTTTGAGGAAAAGGTCGAGATAAAATGTTGAGAATAAACTCGTTAAATTACAAGAAAAAACTTGTTAAATTTTGAGGAAAAGGTCGAGATAAAATGTTGAGAATAAACTCGTTAAATTACAAGAAAAAACTCGTTAAATTTTGAGGAAAAGGTCGAGATAAAATGTTGAGAATAAACTCGTTAAATTACAAGAAAAAACTCGTTAAATTTTGAGGAAAAGGTCGAGATAAAATGTTGAGAATAAAGTCATTAAATTACGAGAAAAAAGCCGTTAAATTACGAGAACAAATTCGTTAAATTATGAGAAAAATTTTGTTAAATTTCGAGAAAAAAGTCGAGATAAAATGTTGAGAATAAAGTCATTAAATTACGAGAAAAAAGTCGTTAAATTACGAGAACAAATTCGTTAAATTATGAGAAAAATGTCATTACATTTTGAGAAAAAAGTTGAGATAAAATGTTGAGAATAAAGTCATTAAATTACGAGAATAAACTCATTAAATTACGAGAAAAAAGTAATTAAATTACGAGAAAAAAGTCGTTAAATTACGAGAACAAATTTGTTAAATTATGAGAAAAATGTTGTTAAATTTCGAGAAAAAAGTCGAGATAAAATGTTGAGAATAAAGTCATTAAATTACGAGAATAAACTCATTAAATTACGAGAAAAAAGTCATTAAATTACGAGAAAAAAGTCGTTAAATTACGAGAACAAATTCGTTAAATTATGAGAAAAATGTTGTTAAATTTCGAGAAAAAAGTCGAGATAAAATGTTGAGAATAAAGTCATTAAATTACGAGAAAAAAGTCGTTAAATTACGAGAAAAAAGTCGTTAAATTACGAGAACAAATTCGGTAAATTATGAGAAAAATGTTGTTAAATTTTGAGAAAAAAGTCGAGATAAAATGTTGAGAATGAACTCATTAAATTACGAGAAAAAAGTCATTAAATTACGAGAAAAAAGTCGTTAAATTACAAGAACAAATTAGTTAAATTATGAGAATAAATTAGTTAATTTAATGACTTTATTCTCAACATTTTATCTCGACTTTTTCTCGAAATGTAACAACATTTTTCTCATAATTTAACAAATTTGTTCTCGTAATTTAACAATTTTTTTCTCGTAATTTAATGACTTTATTCTCAACATTTTATCTCGACTTTTTTCTCGAAATGTAACGACTTTTTTCTCATAATTTAATGAATTTGTTCTCAACATTTTATCTCGACTTTTTTCTCGAAATTTAACGAGTTTTTTCTCGAAATTTAACAACTTTAATCTCGAGATGGTTTTATTTTTTTATTATTGCTTGGCCCTAATCCTCTTCCATAAGTTCCAAATGTGTAAAGCCTCATTTACGTTGGTTCTTGCAGAAGCTTAAACGTGCAGCGTATCATGAGAATGAACCTCATCGGTTCTTGCAGCATCACAGCTATCAATCAAATGTGCAGCGCAATACGAGAATGAACCTCATTGGTTCTCACACGTCTAGCAAACATGCTTCCGTTTACCATTTCTGATGTGTGAGTTGATGAATGTTTATATGTAAATAAAAGCCTAAATTAAATATGTTCATTATATAAAGCGGTCGAGTCTCTTCAGAAAATTTGGACTAAACCACTCAATTCATATGGATTCGTTTTACGATCTCTTTATAAGCTTTTTGAAGCATCAAAATGATAGTTGCATAGCTGTCAATGACAGAAATCTCTCAGATTTCATTAAAAAATATCTTCAGTTGTGTTTCAAAGATGAACAAAAGTCTTACAGGTTTGGAATGAGGGCGAGTAAATGATGACAGAATTTTCATTTTTTCATTTTTTGGTGAACTAATCTTAATGCAAAGTTGATGCAATATTTGTGCTGAATAAGTCAATAGATGCACAAAAAGAAACAACAAAAGCACCGTTATCCAGATGTGACCAAATTATGCTCAGTTGTCCTACATGTTTGTCATTTCGGATGCAAGTCACACCTCACACAACACAGCTATGATTTCCATATACATCGCTGCTTCAAAAGATTGCCGGCCTTTAATCTGTGAAGGTAAACAAACCGTGTCAGTCAAGTAAATTCAGGCAGCTGATTTCCATAATTTGCTGGCTTTGGTTTGCTTTAAGGAGAGGAGGAGTCCGTTTGCTTCCAAGTTTGTATTGGAGCATCAACTTATTACTGTCTTCCTCATTTGTGTGTATGTATTGACGGGTAATTGCTTCGAGGTGCTTGTATTTACAGTCAAACAAGTTATAATGGTTTGCGACAGGACAAAAGAAAGATATTCACAAAACAGAGTGAAACTGAATGGGACTGGAAATATTCTCATGTCGAGTATTCTCATGTGCAATGTGGAAAAGGAAATATAAGCTAGCTTTCTACTTAACAGACTTATTGTGTTACACCTCGGCTGCATTCCAATTCACAGACTTGTACCGCACACTAACAGTGTTTACTTCACTGGTGATGGGAAAGTACTATTGAAGATAGTACGGCCTTAATAAAATTGCATATGCTGCTTAATAACATATGCTTCATCCCAATTCACCTACTTATACTACACCCTAAAAGTATGTACTGTTTTCGTGAAGAAAAAGTACATACTTTTGAGTGTGTAGCAGAAGAGTATGCAAGCTTTGGGACATACTACTTCGTCATAATTGCGTCTTTAACGGACGTTCTGTCGCTTAGTTATGCAACCTGTAACTGTTTAAACTGCCCTGTCAATCATCTTGTTACAGTTAAAATCCTCCACATTCAATTAAATTTAATTTCCTGCCGTTTCAGAGAGAAATGTCGACGCACGTTGATCTGCCAGTCATGGGTCTTTCGTGTGGAGAACGCTCCTCATCTTTGCATAATGATGCATTTAAAAGTTAATGACCAAACACATTGTTATAAAAGTTCACAATGCTTTTGCAGATGAAATATAATGTGGATAACATTTAATAAATATCTTTTCGTCAGATTAGATACTGATTATTAATCACTCAAACCCCTTTATCTTAACCGCTCTGCTTAACCGTCAGACTCGCACATCCATCATGTTTGTAGTTTTTTAACGCTTTTTATTCGTATTTGTAGTTCTATTCGAATCCTCGTTCACAGCGCAATGTGTTATGGGCAATATTAGCCGTTAGAGTGTGCACGGATCTGCACTTCGGATTCTAACTGGAAAAAGTAGACCATCCGGGTATCTTTGGAATACTCATGTCAACATACTACGATTTTAATTCTAATTTCGAATACTATTTAGGACGGATAGTATGCGAATTGGGACACAGCAATAATGTTTGATTCGAAAGACCAGTCTTAGGCCATGTTTGGAATAGCATACTACTCATACTACACTACATACTATCGCTGCATCCAAAATCGCGTATTTGAATTTACTTTTCGACCGTTAAAAAAGTATGTTCTATATAGTATGAATGTGGGTACTATGAATAAAATTTGGACATACTATATCCACCATGTTGTTACTGTCATGTGACCTACCAGCATCATTGCGTTGCTTCGCTTCCATTCATAAATCCTCTCCCGTGGCCTCATGGGATGCTTCAGAATCTTGACGGAAGTTGTAGGTCATCCAGGTACTTCTTGTACTTTTTCAGAATACTATTTATTTGGACATACAACTCTTATGGCGTACTGTTTTTCGCCTACTATATAGTAGGGAAGTATTCGATTTCAGATGCAGCAAGATGCATGCATTGCAGTATTCAGTATGTACATTGTGGCCAGTATGCATGCAATGCCTTAATTGCATACTACCTTAAGCATGCTCAGTGCACACCTAGGATGCACGGTGGAATACTGTATCCCATAATGCAATGCACTCAACTTGACCTTCCACTTCCTATGTGACCAATGCACTGGAAGTAATATTAGCCACGATTTTTAACATCTGCTCAATTTGGAAAAGCATACTAGCATACTACTCCTACTATTTCTGTCAGTTAAAAGTAGTATGCTTTTACAAAATTCTTTATTTTTATCATAACGATTACAGAAATGTAGCATACTACAGTCTGACATGTTTTTCTTGCAAAATGCATACTGTTTCACATACTGTCTTTTTACATACCTGTAGTAGAAAGTGTACACTTTGCATTAGGTATTAGCCTAGTATTCAATTCCCAGCACATATGCTCAAGAATTGCATACTAGCATACTACTCTTACTACTTTTACCATGTCTTTCTATGGCAGGAATAGTAAGAGTAGTATGCGACAACTTCTCCAACTTTATCTAGCACAAGGGATTATGGGCAATATTACCCTAAAATGCATGGATAAAGGCATATATATATATATATATATATATATATATATATATATATATATAATATGGCTAAGTGGTGTACTAATTTCACACACTAAACCCGTTTGTGCATTCTTTACCAGTAGTATGCAAATTGTGATGATGCCCTTGTGTTCTTAACCTGTCATCAAAATCAATCAGGCTTGTCTGAACATCTGGCAAAAAAGCAGATCTATTGGCCAACAGGCAAAGCAGCTGCCCTGATGGCCAAAGTGAACTGTTGATAATCCGCTGTGTAATTGTGTGCCCTAATGGCACTTCTAGTTGCAGTATTTATGGCACCTAAATAACGGCCCGCTGGTTGCACATAATGATGCTTTTATTTACCCAGGCTTGTGCCAAAGTTGCGGCCTTCCACAATGCACTCCGGGAACCAATTACGAGCGCCAATTCACTCCAGCAGCATGACGGGACAAACAGATATGTGCTAACACGCAAATTTTGCCAAGTTCGCCTGTCGCCTGTTTACACTGCGCATGACAGGCCGAGAGTGTGTGCTTATCCTGCAACAGCCCTGCTTCACACTGCTATTTAGATTCCTGTTGGCAAACACTAAAAGGGTTTGTAAATGTTTTGCACTAAATTTAAGATTTATGTATTTGAATTGCATATTACATTTTCATCTATTTGAATTACACAGTTTTAACATAAACTAATAAACCTAATGTGATGCATCTTGAAAGAAGCACATTCTCATTTCTCATATTGAAAATGTAACCGTATGCAAGACTTTAAATCAATGTTAAATCAAAACTGACCTCGTACAGGTTTCTGGTCACGTCCAGGTCAAGAAGCGTCCTCAAAAATGCATGCAGGTGGCATTTCAAGAGGGTCGCATGCTTCGCAATACACGGCAAACTCAAATTCAGGCTCCGTTCTGGTACGTAAGAGCCATTTTTCATCATCCAATCAATTCCTGATGGATAAAAGTTTCATTTGGAAATATATCACATTAAAGAAGCGTAATGAATGGATTGCAATTTCAGTTTCATGTCAAATTTAAAAAAACATAATAGTTTAATGTATCACTACCACTCAAAATGGCTTCGCAGCAAAGATTTCTAACGTCTTCCATCCCAATACCATTCGTCATCCTCTTAAATAAGAGATGGTAGCGTTTGGGTTTATTGCAGCCTGACGGATGTTGCAAGCACAATGCATGTCATTCGTAATGGGAAGTGACAGGAGGTGTTTGTCTCTCAAGGATTCGTCGGAGATCATGGCTTTTGATGCTCTACTGTTGTTTTTCACTCATCTGAAGGATGATTCTCTGCCTTTCAAGGTCTGATGTCGGGAAATACACATCCACCGTCACTGGGGTACCAGGCCATTCGCAACCCTTTTTTATTTGCGTAATGTGATGTATTTGTGAGTGAAAAACAGGATATGCAATGGAAAAACTTATCGATTAGGAATTGATTGGATTGTAAAGAGAATGTTGAAAAAGAGGTGTTAGCAGCATTTTGATGACATATTATAAGCATTTTTCTTTTACAACTACGTGCACTCATTTCAACACGAAAAATGTTTATTTCCTGCAGATCCGTCATTAATTTACTTAAAGAGGCCATACTATATTATATTACTACAAAGTCTTGATTTTGTTTTTGTGGGCTCTACTAGAATGCTTGAATGTTTAAAAAACATTATTTGCCCCATTTTCTCCATTGTTGCAGCTCCTCTATTCCCAGTCTGTCAGTAACACTGTTTAGTTCCTGTCTCTATGAAGCCCCTCCTTCTGAAAAGAGCACTGTGCTCTGATTGGTCTGCTGGAACAGTGTGTTCTGATTGGTCAGACACTTTAAGTGTGTTTGGGAAATGCCCCGCCCCTTACCATAGCCGTGAGTTTCAACACTCTACTAACTTAGTCAACCAGGCCCCGCCCTTTTATTTAGCATATGCCTTGGGCGGGAACTATTTAAATGAGGAATATTGTGATGGAAGAAATCTCAAGACTACAGTGGAGGAGTTCAGAAACTCGTTTGTCCCATACAAGTGTGATTCATCAGTATTCCAGCATACAACAAAATCCTTTCAGGAAACAAGCCATCATCTCACAGACTAATTAAATTGAGGGAAGACTAATAGAATCGTGCACCCATTATGACCCTCATGTAAATGGAAAAATGAAATGCCTCAAACTAGTGGCCGGCATTGCTTGCTTGAAACTCCCTTCTGTGTGTCTTTCCGTTTCATAAGCCAATTTCCCCTTTGACTAAAGCCTCTACCAAGGTCCCGCTCCGGGTCCGTGCGACTCATTATGGTGTCATTTATTATTAGTGGCGCTATTGATATTGACTTAATGTATTCATAGTTTAAAGTCTAGCTAATTCTTCTGAAGGTTCGAACAAGAGCCGAATGCCTTAATTTACCGTCCGCTAAGGTGAAATGACACTTTCTCATAGCCTGACATTCTCCTGGAGCTCAGATGTGCTATGCAATTCCCAAGAAATCCTTTCGTGCCCTAAGTTGTCTCAAAGTTGAACAACTCTATTTAAACCCCAGCCTATCCAATAGGCCTTGTCACGGAGAATTGATCGTGTGATGAAAGAGACAAGCCTTCACCGGCTGAGCAGGGGGTTTTTTTCTCGTAAATGCACCATCCATCTCCTTGATTCTGTGAGCTGACCTTCTTCCGCCTGTGTGTTTTGGTTTTTCCCGTTCTTGTGAAACTGTGGAATATTTGTGTCTGATCAGACCTCTTGCCGCATGAGGGAACTTGCCAAAATCAAGACATAAATCCTCTTCATTTCCATGAGAGTTAGTCATTGAGTGCAGTTTAGCAGGTCGAATAACTGTAGAGAAGCACAGCTTGTTACCGTTCACCATTTTGATTAGGTCACGCTCATTTTCTTAATCTCCATTGCATTTGGGTGGCCACCACTGCACATTATACTGTGGGAAAGAGAACATTACGATCTGGAGAGTAATTTAGACTTGATTTGGCACAATTAAACACCCTTTTTTGCGTGTTTCTGTCCTGAATTTGCAAGCTTACACATACACAGATAGAATGGAGAGTTCACCCAAAAATTAAAGTGCTGTCATTACGGTGAAGGTCAATGGGAGCGTGTGCTGCCTAGCTCCCAAAATGATGAAAAAGCATCATTAAAGCACCATTAAAGTTTCATAAAAGCAGCATGATGGCTTTGCGTGATCTGTAACGTCAAACTTGGTGTGGTGCATCTTTGCATGGCATATTTGAAGACAAATGAGATTTAAGATCTGCAGATTGACACAAAAATAGTCCTGATCAAACTATACGGTTAATGCAGGATAATTGGGATATTTCCTCCTAGTCATCTCTATGGCAAAAATTGCCCCAATTTACCTGTATTCACTTTAAAAGGGGCCTGTTTACGAGATGCAGTCTCTGGTGTAACCAGAATGTGTCTGTGAAGTTTCAGCTCAGATCATTTATTATAGCTTGTCAAATTTGCCCCTATTTGGGTGTGAGCAAAAACATGCAGTTTTTGTGTGTGTCCCTTTAAATGCAAATGAGCTGCTGCTCCCCGCCCCCTTTCCAGAAGAGGGCGGAGTTTTAACAGCTCACGCTTTGGTTGCTCAAAGCTAAAACGACGGCATGACAACAACACTCTACTACAACAACTCTTCCTCTTCTCTAAAGCATACTATATATATATATATATATATATATATATGTTCACTTAGAATGTATAGATGGCTTGCTGGGATTTAAAATAGAGCTAACATCTCAATTCACTGTGGAAAAACCATCTAGAGTGTTTATCTGTTCATATGACCACTTAGAGCTATTTATAACCACAAGACATTGGCATCCATCAGCAGCCATTTAAATGGTTTTTATGCAGCAGACTGGCGATAAACCAGCATCATTCCCTGCAGAAAACACTATCTTCAGTCTGCCCAGACGTTCGGCATCAGCTGACTTACACGCAGATGTGTAAAACACATTTGCCACGGAGTCACCCCTCGTTCATTTTACATTTTTATCTTTTTGGGAAAGAAAAACATTCTTGGCTTCCTAATTTGCCCCAGAATTGAACCATTTTTCATTTGAATGTAGTAATTTTACATTTTTTGCATTTAATCATAACCTGGGTTTGTAGATTTTAATTTTGCATTAACTAGAAAAATTAAACTAGCGTTTTCTCCATTCATGACCAGCACACATTTAAAGATCCATCTGTAAATCAAAGGACATCCCTGATTTGACTCTCTGCGCTGAAGACATTAGACTGTAAATGGACAGATTCTGGTAACAATGTAATTTAAATTCATGCTATTAACTGGAGTTCTGCCGGTGTCCTTTTAATCAAGGCCTTTTCCCATTCTCTGTTCAGCTTCTCTTTGATCTCTGTGGTGTAACAACATCTGGTTATTCATGTACTGTGCATGAACTAGCCACAACCTGACGGATATTCTTAGGATGCTGAGTCTATTCCCTTGAGATGGTTTACATGTATAGAAATTAATGAGAAGTTGAATCATTAATATGACGGTTGTATTTCCACAGCTGCGTTTTCATAAAGGCTTATCACTTGTTTACTTTTGAATCCACATTAGCTGGATCCACCCAAAAATAGTCATTTGAGCTAATCTGAGCATAATCTTGACAAACAGGTCCCTATTCAAGTTGACGGAGCTGTCCTTGTGCCTCGGGATGTTTCCAAGATGGCTGTTGAACTGACTGATCTTTACATAGACTTTGATTATAGGTACAAATTCGAAACTGTAGTCAGTTCAGTAATTCTTGGACTGGACTAGATTTCCATTGCTAATACTGATGTTTATGCTGTTTTCTCTTCAAATAATGTCACTTCCTGGAGCATGACATCATTACGGATCGAGCTGGCTTTTGTTAGTTAAAGGAATTTTATATAAAAAAATACAAACATGGTGGAAAGTAGGGTTGGGCGAAAATGATCGATTTCTCGATTTCAAACAATTCTCATTTTCAGCTTTTAAATTCTGTCAAATTTATAATGAAATCCAAACAATAAATACCATTTTGGCGC